>NC_142808.1:66693714-66745292 GCF_049724085.1 Artemia sp. Qi Xiang Cuo | reverse complement strand
ATAATATTTATTTTAAAATTATTTGCTTTCCTACAAAGAAATCTGAGATGCAAATGAAAAAAATACACATTTTAGTAGAAAGTTTGAAAATTTTCCAGCACTTTGCACCAGAAAATATCATTTCAGACCATCCAATTATTTTATCTGCTGGCAAATAAGCAAGAAAACAAACTGACAATATCCTTGAACTAAATTTATAAAATTTGATCCTTTGCGGCAAACTATTAGTTAATGATTATTATATTTGGATTCAGCATGAAATTCTAAATGGAGATGTAGGTCTATTTCTTAGCTATCTCAATATTCCATGAATGGAAAAATTTACCAAAATGTTACCACATGATGCCTGTGCAGTTGGAACACAAAATATTAACCTGGCTGGACATAAAGGAATTTCTAGAAGGGCACTGATCCCAAAACCATCCAATTATCATCACCTTTGTAGCAGAATCTAGACTAAGTATTTTTGGTACTGATTCACAATGTTAATTTCTAAGGGTAAAATTTTCCTTAAAAACTGGAAAGTCAACCCAAGTTCTTAGGTCATAAACATGTTATAATCATTGTAGAGACTATTGCAGATCTTTCTGTGTCACTTTTTTTAAATTCTGTGACTTTTTTGGCACCTCAATAAATGTAATTTTCAAGTTGGAGTCCATGATTGGCTGGGCAAAGATATAGCCTAGTACAGGCTAAACCTACTACCCAAGCTCAGGAAAAATCAATCCAGAATGCAGGTGATGTACAGCCTTGCTATTTCAACAAAATTATATCAACAAAATTAACTCACCAGTGCCTTCTGAATTTCAGGAAATTCCATGATAAGCAAACCTGCCAACAATATGGCTGATTTTCGCGCAGCGTTGCAATTCAGGCGGAAAAACGAATAAGGTCTATAGAAAGTATTCTCGAACAAGATTCGTATAAAAAAATTCAAACGGATCGCGGTAGTGAATTTGTTAATCCCCATGTTGCAAAAGTACTAGTGAAATATAATACACTGCTCTATCATAGTCATAGTCCTATAAAGGTTGCACTTGCCGAACGATTGATAAGAACTATTCGACTTTTAATTTCAAGATATTCCACATTGAAAAATACACCTGCTTTTATTCATGATTTAGATAAAATCATGTTGATTTATAATCAACGACCTCATCGATCATTGTCCAACTCAACCCCAACGGAAGTTCATCATTCTGATCATGATACAATAGACACCTTTCTTAAATAATATTCAAATGAAACAATTGTCAAGAAGAAAAAATTCAATGTTGGTGATACTGTTCGAATTAATAGAACAACTAATATTTTTGAAAAGGGGAATTACTTGTGGTCCACAGAACTTTTTAAAGTGGCAAAAATCCTAGACACTAAACCCATAACTTATCGTTTGCGCGATACCAAAGATGAAGAGATTCTTGGTGAATTTTATGACTATGAACTACAAAAAGTTAAAAATAATAGTGAAATCTATCAAACTGAAAAGATATTAAAGACTCGTACTCGCTAGGGTAAAAAACAGTTACTTGTATGGTGGCTAGGATACAACTCTGATTTTGATTCTTGGATCAGTGTTGAAGATATTGACAATGCCCAATGATTTCTATGTAACATTTATGTCCAACGTTTCCATTCCTCTCATCAAAGATTAGAATAAGACAAGTAATTTTTGAACTAAACTCTCTCCCGCCATTAAATTCGATGACGGAAAGTATAAAGTGACTCTTGTAGACTGTATTCTCAAAATACCTATGACATCCTGAGAAAGGATCGTGTGTATAATATAAAAGTTATACCATTTGATTGGTCACTGTTTGTCGAGTATAAATAGGTTGAAGCATTTAATTCTTATGAATATCCAGATGTTACATTGAGATATAAAGAGTATGGTACTATGATGGATTTGTGTCGTGCAATCAACAGAAAAATCTCATATCGTAGGAAAGGTACATTCCATTTTAATTATTCAATGGAACACGATAGGATTTAGATTTTATCTTCTACTAGATATAGGTACTTGTCGATAACAACTAATGCGGGTAGATTATCTGAATTCACAGTATACTGATCCTGATGTGCTGCAATGTCAGGGTTGTATTTTCTACAGTAGAGTGTAACTTCACTCTTGTCATATCTCTTTGTATAGTCAATGATACTATTCTCATTCATTTTATAGAATTCACATGTTTCAATTTGCCTATTTGAAGCAATATCAAAAACAGTGTCCTCAAGTGGCGAATCATATTCCGTCACAGCCAAATAAAAATCAGTGGGCTTATAATCATAGTAGCCATTGTCTTCACAACAATGACGTAGAAACCAAATTCTTTTGTTGTTCCAACAGTTGAATCGATGACCCGGCTCCTCCTCCCAAAACAATCTAAGACCACGACGATACCAATCTCGTAGCAGTAAACTAAAATCACGCTTAGGATTCTTTCCATTCATACTAGGATATGTTTTCTCCCACTGATTACATTTATCATAGTGGCAATTGGAGCATAGTTGCCCTCTAGGATGAGAGTCACACAGCTCTTCAAGACAGGAATTACAACCTTTAATTTGTACAGCATATCCTCTATGCAATTTACCCGGGTTGCATAATCTGCACTTTTCATCATGCTCATCAATCATTGTGCAATTCTCACATGATGACCAGCTGCTAGTGTGTACATGCATAGCGGACATGTATGGAACATTTTTTCATGGGTTGACACTCTCAGTGTCACAATGAAAATGAGCTACCAACAACAAATTGAGTGTGATAGAGAGAGAGGAGTAAATCATCCTTGAACACCATCTTTCTCATGAAAAAAAGTCCTAAATTTCTAAACTAGTGTTTAAAAGCGTATCCACAGTATCATTTTGCTGTGTCGTGATTAATATGTCAATAAATTGTGGAAATACATTTGGTCCACAATTTAAAAGCTTCATGCAATAATATAATGATGGAGAATCAGTTTTTATTATATCAACAAGCATTCCCTGAGAAAATATCTTCTTTTGAATAGACAGCTCTAGAAAATCATCATCTAGAATCAAACGCTTTTTCATAAACACAAGAATCCCCATGATTCGCTCTTTCTCAAATCAATCCATTTTTTAGTTTCCTAACACTCTCACAACCAACTTCAGACTAACCAGATTTTTTTTTACTCTTAAAATACACTCTAGCCTACTATAGAAAGAAAAATATCTTTGATTTAGAAACAGTTTTATTGAACATAAGTATAACAATAATAATCACTGACTCAATTTGTTTTCATCAATATATTTCACTAGTGCATCTAATGCCACCTGAAGTCTATTTATATGCACAATATTCAGTTTCGCAGCAAAACATAACTGCTCCTCCATTTTAAATTTGTTCAATGATACCACATATCTAGCATATATATCATCCCATTCAAGGCATAGTCTACAGCCTCCTTTTATTTCCACAGCCACGTGTGGTAGTCGTATATCTTTGCTGCTGCCAACTCCACCATTAAGCTCCAATTGGGTAAATACTCCACTCATTTTCTCTACCAATATCGTCTCAAGTAAACTATTCTCCCTGAATTCAATTCACTTACTAATACGAATTTCGATGAAAATCACTCCTTTTATTCAAATCCAATTACCAATCAAGTTATCGTATATGGAGTAACCTCTGCTCTCTCTGATTAGCCCTAAAAAAATGGGTGTTGCCTCAAAAACCAGTCTGGTTGCGTTATACAATCACAATTATACTTCGAAAACGTGTTTGATCACTTTATAGGTATATAATATAAAAGGTTTGGTCGCCTTTTGCAATGTGCACGTCAAATTGCACTGCCTCAGGCGTAGGTTTTCTTGTAGGGTTGATATATATAGATATCACACTACTAACAAAATGGCTATCTCAAAATTTTGATCGGTTGACTTTGGGAAAAAAAGAGCGTGGAAGGGGGCCTAGTTGTCCTCCATTTTTGGTCAATTAAAAAGGGCACTAGAACCCTTAATTTTGTGTGAATGAGCCATCCTGTGATACTCTACGACCGCTGGGTCGATACGATAACCTCTGGGGAAAAAATCAAATAAACACGCATCCGTGATCTTTCTTCCGGTAAAATATACAATATTCCACATTTTTGCAGATTGGAGCTTTAAACCAGTAAAGTAGGGTTCTCTGATATACTAAATCTGATGGTGTGACTTTCATTGGGGTTCTATGACTTTTAGGGGGTGTTTTATCCTTTTTTTTGAAAATAAGGCAAATTTTCTTAGACCCGTATCTTCTGATGGGTTGAACTAAACTTGATGAAACCTATATATTTGAAATCAGCATAAAAATCTTATTTTTTTTTATATATTTATTGGTTTAAAAATTCCAATTTTTAGAGTTTTGGTTGCTATTGAGCCGGGTTGCGCCTTACTTACAGTTCGTTAACACGAACTGTTTGAATATCCGTCTGTATCAAAATTTCCGATTTTAGAGTTTCGGTTATAATTGAGCCAGGTCACTCACATCGACCACGAACTGTTTCAACACTATTACTCCCATTTAACTCCGTTAAACTACACATAAGGCCCTCGTCATGAAATGAACACTCCTGTTTAGAATGTTAGGAAAGGCCCTTTGGGCCTTTTTGAAAATTGGTCAGAACATTGATGCCAACTCTCACAAAGTACTTAAGGAAAATGTTTATATAGATGTCTAATGGCTTAATTTTAAGTTCCATCTAAGTAGTATCAACATAAAGTGCTATAAATTTAATCAAAATTAGTATTTTTTTCTGTCAATGCAGAATCCAAAAGACTAAAAACATAAAAAAATTAATAAGAAAGTATTAAGGTGGTCCTCCAATAAAACTCCCTGTCTACCCTCACTCCTTAGGCTAAAGTCTTAAAGTTATTTTAAGCACCTCACTAAAATTCAACTGGAATTGTGTTTCAGAAATCTTTCTTGAAGAGTTTTGACAAAAAAGCAAAATGTAGCATGAAAAGCAAGCGTGGAGAAAAATAATTTCCATCACTTACAGAATTTTTTTATGTTGAACCTTACTTTCAGTTGAAAAACTTTTTTTTTATTAAATTATCGATTATATTTCAAATTAGGCCAGGAAATACCCTTAAGTTTGAAATTTTTCAGGACAACGTTCATCCCCATTGAAAACTACCCTTCCCTCAACCACCCATAAATAATTCTTTACATTTCACAATAGGAAAACTGCATAAAGTTAAGTCCTTTTCCCTAGGGCTTCGTGGGTTATTATCATCTTCAAAAATAAAGGTATGGACATTTTTCACAAGGTATCATATGGGTATCTAAAGATTTTGATAGGGTGTTTTAGGGGCGTATGGTGCGGGTTGGGGTCTAATCACCTCCACTCCTATGATCACTTGAAAATAACTCAAAGTGTTGATTTTCTTTGAATGAGCAATCTCCTGACATTCTAGGACTAGTGGTTCGTTGTAATCACTCCCTGGGGAAAAAAAAAGATGAACACTTGTCTGTGACCCTTAATCTCGCTGAAAATATAAATTCCCGGAGATATTTTAGGGGCGTATGGTGCGGGATGCGGTCGAATCACCTCCAGTCCTATGGTAACTTAAAAATAACTCAAATGGTTGATTTTCTTAGAATGAGCCATCTCCTGATATTCTAGGACTATTGGTTCGTTGCAATCACTCACTGGAAAAAAAATGATAAACCCTCGTCCTTGATCCTCATTCTCGCTGAAAATATAAATTCAAAATTTGTGTAGATAGGAGCTTGAAGCATCTACAAAAAGATCTTTAGATTTTCTACATCTAATAGCATGATTTTCATAAGATTTACTAAACTTTTGGTGGATGCTTCCCCCTCTTCAAAATTTGGATAATGTTGTCAGGCTCGCAACTTTTGATAGGTATTATTCGTTAATTGAAACAACTATTGTAGCGCCCAAAAATGGTTGCTAAATTATGCTACTTGATGAAGAGAAATGGAAAATGAGAGAAATTGTCATTTATGAAATAAGGGTTACAAAACATGGCAGGAAGGAGTTTACAAATCTCTCTGTACGAAACTTAACGGGTTGTAGTTTAAATATTTAAAACATTGAGCTTAGTTATTTTTACATGTTTTAAATCAGCATGAAACCTCTGTTCTTTTGATGTATTGACAGTTATCAAAATCTTGTTTTTCATACGGGACTACCACGGTGTCAATAAAGTTAATAAACCGTTTACCTCACATTACTTGGTTGCTGTTGGTAAAAAGTTGAACTTTATTTAACTTTTTCAAGAAATTCTGCAAAGTTCTGCCAATAGCAGAAGACTTGTGGAAAAACCAAAACACAAATAAGTGTCTATACTTAATCACATACAAAATATATAATAGAGGTTTAAATATTTGCTTGGGACTTGGAAAAAAATCCAATCAAGCCATACTTATTAATAGGAAAAAGATGCAAATGGTTTTCTCAGCTCCACGTCCAATTATTTTAGTTATTTTCTATGGAAAATTGCTGTGGAGTCAAGAACGTGAAATTTTCCTGTAATTTCAAACGTGTAAAATTAACTTTACTGTGCACAATTTCATGAAAAACTTTCTTTTACCTTTGATAACGCCACGGGAGCCCTGCATTAGAGTTTCGGCCGAGGGGTTGCAATCTCTCTGGGCATCCCTTTACAACCTCCCTGGGCACCGGCTGGGCAAACCTGACTTTATTTATGACAGAAACTAAGGATTAAGAGTTATATTGATTTAAACTACATTTCAACGCTTGACTTAGTGGGTGACTTGTTAATTACATCTGTGTTACCTGTTTATGGATATTTGTCGTCTGGGCGCACCTGTACACACATTTTGCGAGAGCAAACCCTCGGTTTCAGTTACCCTTAGACCGATTTGTTCTTTACATATAGCTCGCTACCACAAACCCCTCTATGACAAAAGTTTGCCTGGGTCATGGGAGGTATAACATTGCATATTCATAATAGTAATTGGATATTAGCAAATATCCCCGGATACAACAAAAATCATATGACTTGACACGACAGAAAAATACTTGATACAATACGACAGGACATAAAGTAATTGATAAAAATGGGTGAATAGTAGTTCATATATTAATTTATATAATTAAGTTATTATTTCTTGAAACTATTATAATCTTCTTTAGATAAATTTTAGTTGTTGAAGAGTAAGGTAGAATTTGGAACAGAGGATGAAAATGGCCTTAGATCTTTGATTCAATAGAAATTGTAGTATCGAATCACCTTCCTTTAGTGGTAGGTCTTTTTTCAAAAACTGATACAACATAGCTACTTTTAATATCAAGGTAGAATTATTTCGTTTAGGCTTTTGAAGGATACCACGACTACCAATTTGAGAAAGAGAACAAAAATTTAAATCTCATGCTCTTTGCTGCTCATCCTTCTTTAAATTTTTGGAGAAAATTGCACTTCAATTGAAAAATGGGTTCAAGATGTGGAGCTGCTCAGCAGTGCTCTACAAGCTCAAACATCCACATTTCTGTCCTTAAAAGCCACTTGCTTTCTCATCCCTTCGCAACTATCAATAATTTATTATGAAAGGGTAAGATGCTATTCTGAAAATGGAAATTTGAAACTTGCAGTAGTGAGTTCTACGCCCAAGAGCAACCCAATAATAATAGTTCGACAATCATCTCCCTATATTATATTCCATCATTAGAGAGACCTACCGTAGAGATTACCAGCTCATATTTAAGTACAAAAATGAGGAATTTTTCCTTTTTTCCAAGGAAAAGAAACCACGGATGTGTCAATTTATTTTGTTATTCCAATCACATTCAACTATTTGGCTTTGATATTCGGAAGAGTTTATATAAATTCAAAGCTCTAATGAACGTTCGTAATGACTGGGAAGATTAAGCCAAAAGATAGTGGCTTATTAATATTTTCTTGCAACAAACTAAGATTTTACCATAAGATTTTAGTAGGGAGGCCTCATGAGTTACTGGGCAAACACCGTGCTGCCATCGATAATTGAGTCTAACGCAGACAGGTTATAATTTATTCAAGGTTTATTGATCCACGAAGGGGGACAAAATTGATTTGCATAATGGAGGGGACTTATTGATCCACGAAAGGGGAATTACGGAACAATATGGCTTCTTTGATCTTTAGGTCTGAGAGATATCAGGTCTTTAGTGACAGAGATAAATGAATATTCTAGTTTTAAATATGACTTCTCTGATCTTTAGACTTAGCGATAAATTAATACCTTAATAGATCGAAACCTTAATAGTATAGCTAGGAACACCTATGAGATGAAGAGATTAACGCGGGAAATAGTTTCCTGGGAATTTCAAAAGTGACAGCGCAGGGATGCTGTAACAAAGGAACACGCAGATATTACTTTTAGAGGATTATTTGGGCGAAACAGTTTGAGACATTTTAGTAGATAATTTAGGCAAAACAGTTTGAGACATTTTAGAAGATGATTTAGAAGATGATTTAGGGTGAAACTCTGTGGTCTTTTTAATACACAAGTACCATTTGAACAGTGTTACAAGGTTCCCTACCCCAACCCCAAAGGCCCCCTGGGCCCCCAAAGGCCCCCGGGCCCCCGAAGGTCCCCCAGGCCCCAAAAGACCCCCCCAAGCCTCAAATGCCCCCCGAGCCCCCAAAGGGCCCCTAAATGCCCCAAAAGGCCTCTCAAAGACCCACCGGGCCCCCAAAGGACCCCGGGCCCCAAAGAGCCTCCCAGACCCTTATAGGCCCCGAGCCCCCAGGCCTCCAAATGCCCCCGGACCCCCAAATGCCCCCTGAGCCCCCATAGGCCCCCCGGGCCCTAAAAGACCCCCCTCCCCATTTTTTAATTCTTTTTTTTGTGCACTTGAGACACAGAAGGGCCCCGACATTTCAAAAGGCTTTATTATTTCTTTTCAGAACAAGTTCCTTTCTTAATATCCCTCTTAAACCCATTTTACAAGTTGAAGTACTCATCCTTTTCACCACAAATTTACTTTAAAACTTTTTGAATACCCCAACACCAAGCAATACTTTTCAAAGGCTTTATTATATCTTTTCAGAATAAGTTCATTACGTAATGTCCCTCCTAAACCCATTTTACAAGTTGAAGTACTCATCCTTTCACACACAACTTTACCTTACGGGTTTTGCATACCCCAACACCAAGCAATACTTTTCAAAAGGCCTTTTTATATTATTTCAGAACAAGTTCTTTTCTTAATATCCCTCCTACACCAATTTACAAGTTGAAGTATCCATCCTTTTCACCCACATAAAAACAGAGAAAGACAGGCCCTTTAGACATACAAACCAACAAAGACAGGAACTTCAGACATACAAACCAACAAAGACAAACACTTCAGACATACAAACAGAGAAAGACAAATACTTTAGACATACAAACCAACAAAGAAAAGTACTTTAGACATACAAACAGAGAAAGACACACACTTTAGACATACAAACAGGGAAAGACAGACACTTCAGACATACAAACAAACAAAGACAATCACTTTAGACATACAAACCCACAAAAACAGACACATCAGACATACAAAACAACAAAGACAAGCAATTCAGACATACACACCAACAAAGACAGACACTTCAAACATACAAACCAAGAAAGATAAAAACTACAGACATACAAACAGAGAAAGACATGCACTTTAGACATACAAACTAACAAAGACGGACACTTCATTCATACAAACCAACAAAGACAAACACTTCAGACATACAAACAGAGAAAGACAAACACTTTAGACATAGAAAGAGAGAAAGACAGACACTTAAGACATATAAACAAACAAAGACAGACACTTCAGACATACAAACAGTGAAAGACAATCACTTTAGACATACAAACCAACAAAGACAAACACTTCAGACATACAAACAGACAAATAAAGACGCATCAGACATACAAACAAACACATACATACACTTCACACATAAAAACAAACAAAGACAAACACTTCAGACAATCAAACAAACAAAGAAAAACAGTTTAGAAATACAAACCAACAGAGACAGACACTTCAGACATACAAACCAAGAAAGACAAACGCTTTAGCCAGACAAACAGAGAAAGACAATAACTTTAGAAATACAAACCAACAAAGACAGACACTTCAAACATGCAATCACGGAAAGACAATAACTATAGACATACAAACCAACAAAGACAGACACTTCAGACATGAAAACATAGAAAGACAGTTACTTTAGACATACATATAACCAAAGACAGATGCTTAAAACATACAAAAAGAGAGAGAGAGATATTTTAGACACACAAACAGAGAAAGACAGGCACTTCAGACATACAAACAGAGAAAGAAAAGCACTTTAGACATACAAACCAACAAAGACAGACACTTCAGACATACAAACCAACAAAGACAAACGCATCAGACATACAAACAGAGAAAGACAGACACTTTAGACATACAAACAGAGAAAGACAGACAATTCAGACTAATAAACCAACAGAAAAAGTCACTTCAGACATACAAACAGAGAAAGACAAGCACTTTAGACATACAAACAAACAATGACAGACACTTCAGACAAACAAACCTACAAAGACACTCACTTAAGACATACAAACAAACGAAGAAAAACACTTCACACATACAAACCAACAAAGATAGGCACCTTAGACATACAAACCAACAAAGACAGACACTTCAGACATACAAACCAACAAAGAAAAACACTTCAGACATACAAACAGAGAAAGACAGACACTTTAGACATACAAACAACAAAGACACACTTCAGACATACCAACCAACAAAGACAAACACTTCAGACATACAAACAGAGAAAGACAAACACTTTAGACATACAAACAGAGAAAGACAGACAATTCAGACATACAAACCAAAAAAGACAAGCACTTTAAACATACAAACCAACAAAGACTGACAATTCAGACATACAAACCAACAAAGACAAATATTTTAGACATACAAACAAACAAAGACAGACACTTCAAACATACATACCAAGAAAGATAAACACTACAGAAATACAAACAGAGAAAGATATGCACTTTAGACATACAAACTAACAAAGACAGACTCTTCAGACATACAAACCAACAAAGACATACAAACATAGAAAGACACATACTTCAGACATACAAACAGAGAAAGACATGCTCTTCAGCCATACAAACGAACAAAGACAGACACTTCAGATATACCAACAGAGAAAATCAAGCACTTTAGACATACAAACCAACAAAGAAAGACACTTAAGACAAACTTACCAACAAAGACAGACACTTCAGACGTACAAACAGAGAAAATCAAGCACTTTAGACATACAAACCAACAAAGAAAGACACTTCGGACATACAAGCCAACAAAGACAAACGCTTCAGACCTAAAAACCAAGACCTACACTTCAAACATACAAACCAAACAAGACATAAAAACAGAGAAAGACATACACTTA
This sequence comes from Artemia sp. Qi Xiang Cuo, assembly GCF_049724085.1. Lineage (NCBI taxonomy): Eukaryota > Metazoa > Arthropoda > Branchiopoda > Anostraca > Artemiidae > Artemia > Artemia sp. Qi Xiang Cuo. Next base: position 66,733,856 of record NC_142808.1, on the reverse strand, counting down.
AGAAATAGAAAATAACAAATACAAACACTTCAGACATACAAACCAACAAAGACAAACCTTTCAGACATACAAACAGATAAACACAGACACTTTAGAAATACAAACATAGAAAGACAGAAACTTCAGACATACAAACAAACAAAGAAAGACACTTCATAGATACAAACATATAAAGACATTCAGTTTTGACATACAAACCAACAAAGAAAGACACTTCATAAATACAAAACAAAAAAGACAAACACTTAATACATAAAACCAACAAAGAAAGACACTTCACACATACAAACAAAAAAAGACAGACACTTCTGACATACAAACAAAAAAAGACAGAAACTTCAGACGAGCAAACCAACAAAGACGAACACTTGAGACATACAAACAAGCAAATACAGACACATCAGACATACAAAAAAACAAAGACAAACAATTCATACAAACAAACCAAAAAAGACAGACAAAAAAACCAACAAAGACAGACTCTTCACATATACAAACAAACAAAGACAGACACTTCATACATACAAACAAACAAAGACAGAAACTTCAGACTAGCAAACCAAAAAAGACAAAAACTTCAGACATACAAAACAACAAAGACAGACAATTCGGACAAGCAAACAAACAAAGACAAACATTTTAGACATACAAACCAACAAAGACAGACACTTCACACATACAAATCAACAAAGATAAGCACCTTAGACATACAAACCAACAAAGAAAGACACTTCAGACATACACACAAACAAAGAAAAACACTTCAGACATACAAAAAGAGAAAGACACACTTCAGAAAAAAAAATAAAAAAGACACACTTCAGACATACAAACCAACAAAGACAAACACTTCAGACATACAGACAGAGAAAGACAGACTCTTCAGACATACAAACCAACAAAGACAGACACTTTTGATATACCAACAGAGAAAATCAAGCACTTTAGACATACAAACCAACACAGAAAGACACTTAAGACATAAAAACCAACAAATACAGACACTTCAGAAATACAAACATATAAAATCAATCAATTTAGACCTACAAAAAAACAAAGAAATAAACTTCGGACATACAAGCCAACAAAGACAAACGCTCCAGATCTAAAAACCAAGACATACACTTCACACATACAAACCAACAAAGACATAAAAACAGAGAAAGACATGCACTTTAGACATACAAACTAACAAAGACAGACACTTCAGACATACAAACCAACAAAGACAAACCGTTCAGAAATACAAACAGAGAAAGACAGACACTTTAGAAATACAAACAGAGAAAGACAGACAATTCAGACATACAAACCAAAAAGGACAAGCACTTTAGACATACAAACCAACAAAGACTGACTATTTAGACATACAAACCAACAAAGACAAATATTTTAGAAATACAAACAAACAAAGACAGAAACTTCAAACATGCACACAAAGAAAGAAAAAGACAAAAGACATACAAACAGATAAAGACGTGCACTTTATACATGCAAACTAAAAAAGACGGACACTTGAGACTTACAAACCAACAAAGACAAACACTTCATACATACAAACAGACAAAGACGAAAACTTCAGACATACAAACATAGAAAGACAGACACTTCAGACATACAAACGAACAAAGACAGACACTTTTGATATACCAACAGAGAAAATCAAGCACTTTAGACATACAAACCAACAAATAAAGACACTTAAGATAAAAAAACCAACAAAGACAGACACTTCAGACATACAAACAGATAAAATCAAGCACTTTAGACATACAAACCAAAAAAGAAAGACACTTCTGACATACAAGCCAACAAAGACAAACGCTTCAGATATAAAAACCAAGACATACACTTCACACATACAAACCAACAAAGACATACAAACAGAGAAAGACATGCACTTTAGACATACAAACCAACAAAGACAAACACTTCAGACATACAAACCAACAAAGACAAACCGTTCAGACATACAAACAGAGAAAGACAGACACCTTAGACATACAAACAGAGAAATACATAAACTTCAGCCATACAAACATAGAAAGACAATCAGTTTGGACATACAAAATAACAAAGACAGAAACTTCAGACATACACCCCAACAAAGACAGACAATTCAGACATAAAACCAAAGAAGACAGACACTGAAGACATAAAAACAAACAAAGACAGACACTTCTGACATACAAACCAACAAAGACAGAAACTTAAGACGCGCAAACCAACAAAAACCAACACTTGAGACATACAAACCAACAAATACAGACACATCAGACATACAAAAAAACAAAGACAAACACTTCAGACAAACAAACCAACAAAGACAGACAAACAAACCAACAAATACAGACTATTCACATATACAAACAAAAAAAGACAGACACTTCAGAAATACAATCAAACAAAGACAGAAACTTCAGACTAGCAAACAAACAAATACAAAAACTTCAGACATACAAAACAAAAAAGACAGACAATTCAGACAAGCAAACCAACAAAGACAAACATTTTAGACATACAAACCAACAGAGACAGACAATTTAGACATAGAAACCAAGAACGACAAACGCTTTAGACACACAAACAGAGAAAAACAATTACTTTAGAAATACAAACCAACACAGACAGACACTTCAAACATGCAATCAGGGAAATACAATCACTATAGAAATACAAACCAACAAAGACAGACACTTCAGACATGCAAACATATAAAGACATTCACTTTAGATATACAAACAACCACAGACAGATACTTCATACATACAAAAAGAGAGAGAGAGATATTTTAGACATACAAACAGAGAAAGACAATCAATTTAGATATACAAACAGAGAAAGACAGACTCTTCAAACATACAAACAGAGAAAGAAAATCACTTTAGACATACAAACCAACAAAGACAGACACTTCAGACATACAAACCAACAAAACAAACTTATCAGACATACAAACAGAAAAAGACAGACACTTTAGACATAGAAACAGAGAAAGGCAGACACTTCAGACATACAAACCAACAGAAAAAGTCACTTCAGACATACAAACAGAGAAAGATAAGCACTTTAGACATACAAACCAACAATGACAAACACTTCAGAAATACAAACCAACAAAGACAAACACTTCAGACATACAAACAAACAAAGACAGACAATTCACACATACAAATCAACAAAGATAAGCACCGTAGACATACAAACCAACAAAGACAGACACTTCAGACATACACACCAACGATGAAAAACACTTCAGACATACAAACAGAGAAAGGCAGACACTTTAGAAATACAAACGAACAAAGACAAACACATACGACATACAAACCAACAAAGACAAACACTTCAGACATACAAACAAACAAAGACAGACACTTCAGACAATACAAACCAACAAAGACAGACACTTCAGACATACAAACAAACAAAGACAGACACTTCAGACAAGCAAACCAACAAAGACATACTAACAGAGAAAGACAGACACTTTAGACATACAAATAGAGACAGACAAACATTTTAGACATAGAAAACAGCAAAGACAGACACTTTAGACATACAAACAGAGAAAGACAGGCGCTTCAGATATACAAAGAGAGAAAAACAGGCACCTCAGACATATAAACAGGGAAAGACAAGCACTTCATACATACAAACCAACAATGACAGACACTTAAGACATACAAACCAACGAAGACAAACACTTCAGACATACAAATAGAGAAAGACAAACACTTTAGACATACAAAGAGAGAAAGACAGGCACTTCAGAAAACCAACAAAGCAAACCAACAAAGACAAACACTTCAGACATACAAACAAACAAAGACAACCACTTCAGACATGAAAACCTAAAAAGACAAACACTGTAGACATGCAAACAAACAAAGACAAACACTTTAGACATACAAACCAAGAAAGACAGACCCTTCAGACATTTAAACCAACAAAGACATACAATTCAGACTTGCAAACCAACAAAGACAGACACTTCACATATACAAACCAACAAAGACAGACACTTCAGACATACAAACAAAGACAGACACTTCCGACAAGCAACACAACAAAGACAAACACTCCAGACATGCAAACCAACAAAGACATACACTTCACACAAGCAAACGCACAAAGACAAACACTTTAGACATACAAACCAACAAAGACAGACCCTTCAGACATTTAAACCAACAAAGACAAACAATTTAGACTTGCAAACCAACAAAGACAGACACTTCACATACACAAACCAACAAAGACAGACACTTCAGACATACAAACAAACAAATACAGACACTTCAGACAAGCAAACCAACAAAGACAAACACTTTAGACATACAAACCAACAAAGACAGACACTTCAGACAAGCAAACACACAAAGACAAACACTTTAGACATACAAACAAACAAAGAAATACACTTCAGACATGCAAACAGTGAAAGACAGTCGCTTCAGATATGAAAACCACCAAAGACAGAAACTTCAGACGTACAAATAGAGAAAGACAGGCACTTTAGACATGCAAACCAACAGAGACAGAGACTTCTTACATACAAACAGAGAAAGACATTCACTTTAGACATATAAACCAACAAAGACATACACTTCAGACAAACAAAAATAGAAAGACAGACACTTTAGACATACAATCAGATAAAGACATGCACTTTAGACATACAAACCATCAAAGACAGACACTTTAGACATACAAACAGAGAAAGACAGTCACTTAAGACATAAAAACATAGAAAGACAGAAACTTTAGACATACAAACAGAGAAAGACAGGCACTTCAGACATACAAACAAACAAAAACAAACACTTCAGACATACAAACAGAGAAAGACAGACACTTTAGACATACAAACAAAGAAATATAAGCACTTTAGACACACGAACCAGCAAAGACAGACACTTTAAGACATACAAACAGAGAAAGACAGGCACTTTAGACATAGAAACAGAGAAAGACAGAAATTTAAGACATACAAACAGAGAAAGACAGGAACTGTAGACATACAAACCAACAAAGACCGACACTTCAGACATACAAACAGAGAAAGACAGACACTTTAGACATACGAACCAACAAAGACAAACACTTCAGACAGACGAACAGAAAAAGACAGACACTTCAGACATACAAACCAACAAAGACAAGCACTTTAGACAGACAAACATAGAAAGACAAGCACTTTAGACATACAAACCAACAATTACAGACACTTCAGACATACAAATCAACAAAGACAAACACTTCAGTTATACAAACCAACAAAGACAGACACTATAGACATACAAACCAGCAAAGACAGACACCTTAGACATACAAATAGAGAAAGACATGTACTATAGACATACAAACCAACAAAAACAGACACTTCAAAATGCTGCTGCTTCTTAATATTTTCTTGCACCAAACTAAGATTTTACCATAAGATTTTGACCAGCTACGAAAAATTAAAATTCTTCGAATACCCAATTGATTTAGAAGCAGCAACTGTGTAACCTCCTTGAACATTAAATATTATGAAGGCGAAGAGGCGGACAATTTCATGCTGAGGTAATGTCATATACTTCAACAAGTGCGATTTAACACCTAAGTAACCTAACTCTTATCTAGTCTTATTTCTTGCATACAATGTATTTGAATCTCAGAAACCTTAATGCAGCCGATTCGTTATCGATGTTTAACTTTTTCAGAATGATTCCTCAAAGACAAGAGCTAATGAATTGGAACAACAGATAGTTTTAAAGCACTATCAAACTTTATTCTAGAGAGAGGAGGATTAATGATGCGGCAGCTCCCCCTAAGAAATGGAGTAATTTCTATACTTATCCAATATGTTTGCAAGGTTATGGTTTGGGGTAATGTGCATGGTTTTAGAGCAACACAATTGTATGTCATATTAGCACTTCATAGTGAAATAAAAAAACGAAAACAAAGTTTTCCGTTAACCAAAAGACATAATGAAACATTTTTAAGGGAGGATTTTTAACTACTTTAGATCAAAAAGATTACAATTGAATAAACAAAAACAGCTCTAAAACAATATAAATGTAAAAACAGTGTTACTGAGAACCTTGTTTCAGTCAAAAGCACAATATGTACCATCAGAGGAACACGTAGATATGAACTGAGAGGCGAGGGGGATTGAATTTTATTAAGACTGACATTCCTAGCTAATCCTTCATTTTTTCGTAGAGAGGACGGGGCACCTCAAGCAATATGCAACTTCAAATCAGTTCCTTCTTCCAAGAATTTGGAAATGTGCAAAGGGTCATTTCTCTTACTTTTACAGCCATAACACTATTTTTTAAGTCCACAAAAATATTTTTGTGCTGTGTTTGGAATTATTTTGCCTTAAATTAGGAAACCGTGAATGAATAATATTTTCAGGGTAAATAAGTTTTTAGTTTTAAAGTGGGGGGAGGTGTCCGTCACCTTCCAGAACTGATTCTTGACTCGACAACAAGGCTGCACTGACTCGTGTCTTTAAATGAGACGACACGTAACTCTTTTCAAACAGTTAGTGGTAGCGAACTCTAGGCAAGAAGCGGTTTGTCTAAATATTAACGAAAGTCTAAGAATAGAGAGTTTTGATAACTTTAGATACCGACAAAAAAGTGAATTTTGATTGTTATTTAAAATCTATAGAACTCATCAACTTTATTGTTACCATCGAAATTTAAAAACCAGAGAAAATTTCATCTTTTTTTAAGAGGCAAAACATCAAGTTATCGTAATGAACATGACGCCATCAGATTCAACAAACCAGGAAATGCTTGAGCCCCAAGAGTTTCGGGGGAAGGTTGACAAGCTGTAACATTTGCCCATTGTTTACATATAGTACTGGTTATTGAGAACTATATAGACGTTTTCAGGGGGGGATTTGGTGGAGGTTGGGAGGCCACGTGGCAGGATCTCTCTATGGAAGAAATTTTCCTGGAAGAAAGGGGATTTTTCATGGAGGTGGAGAGTAGCCTTTCTTGAATAGGCTATAAGTAAGTCCGTCGTTCACTTTTTATGTTCTAAAAAAAGTTAATTTTCTCCTTCTTTTCTTTTTTTGTCTGATATTTAAGCCACGGACTGTTAATTTCATCATTACTTTAACTGTTTTTTTCCACTTTCATTCTTTCGGCCTAAAGTATATGCTGAAATTTTGTACATCTTTCGGGCGACAACTAGTCATAGTAATGATAAAACTCACAAATATAATGGTACATACTCAAAGAAAATAAATAAAAAACTCATAAGATCAAACCTTGAGGATGGAGATCAAGCGGTGCAAAGAGGTCATACGTAAAAGTTGTGTCATCAGACAAGTTCATGAAAACCCAATGACCAGTAGGCCAAGGACACTTAATATTTCCAGTCAAATTGTATAAAACAGACTGAATGTGGTCTGAGGGAATGGGAATGAGGAACGCATATGCAACTAAACTGTTGCGCAAGTTTCTTCTTATATGGGGTTAAACATAGGGAATTATGTTTGACGGGATAATTTTTAAAATTCTAAGGACTTGTATTTTATAGACGGTTAAAAATGTTGCTCTTGTGATTTTTGGTTTGTATTTTTCGAAGTTACATTTTGTTTAGAGAATAAGATACAAAGGGTTTCAGCTTAAAGTAGTATTGCCAACTCAATGCTTATGCATTAAATTACACATAAGGACCCCCCCCCCCCAACACCTGTAAGAGCTCACCAACAAGTAATATCACTAAAAATGAAAACATTTGCTTATAAAAGAATTTTTCGATCATCAGCAATCCCCCCCCCAAAAAAAAAAAACAGCAACAGATCTGCTGAGCAATAAAAAGCTGATCTAAGACATACACAAGTAATGGGTTTATCAATATTAATGAGCTTCCTTTTATGCCCAAATATTCTAATGTTCTGACATGTGTGGTCTTGAAATTTTTTTTATACTTAATTGACGGCAGTGCGTCGAAAATAATTAGTGATTTAGTTAACTCTTAAATTCCTAAGATTTGAGAAAGAGCTGTCACTCTTTCTTCAATTCTAACTTTGTATCAAACACGAAAAAGAAATAGAGCTACTTTTGGAATTGGTTGTTAATAGTAGTAATAGTGGTAAAGGTCCTGAATCTGATTGCGTAATATGCCTTACCACTGGTCAGTGGCCTATTACTATGAACTCTACATGGGTTGGCAGACAGGTTTTCTATTATGAGACTCATTTTTTGTGTGTCAGTCGATTAGAGAAAGCTTGGTGGTTAGACCATATAATAACTTGATTGGTTGGTTTTTTTAAAAACTTGCCAAGGTATAATGTACTCAATTAAAAAAACCCGATATAATGTCCGTACACTGCATCCCAATTTTCATTATGCTAGTATTGTCTATAACTTAATTTACGTAGGTTAAACTTCCGATGGTTAGTACTGTATAATACACAAGTGATGTTTTGGAGAGTATTGTCAATTTAACTCAAAGAGAGTGAGTATTTGACATTTTTGCAAAAGGGATAAGGAATTCGCAAATTGGACTCTATGAACGATATTAATTAATGTTTTGAATAATAGGAGTGTGAATGATTTTAATTAGTGATTGGATTGTATGACGGTCAAGAAAAAAAACGATTAAACTGATTAACGGTTAAGGTAACCCCGAAGGGGTTGTTAACTCAGGTAATATGTTACTTGACCTAGCTTTACCTCTCCGATGTGGTCTGTATAATACACAAGTAACGTTTGAAAAGTATTGTCAATTTAAAATAGGATCACTTGCTTGGGGTTCAGTTACATGGGGATTCAGTTACAATGGAACCCACACAAAAACAATTGGGCATACACAAAAAAGCCAATTTAGCCCAGTGGCCTATGAGAAATCATGGGTTGCATGGAGGGTTGAGTTGCACGAGGGTTCAGTTAAAGGGGGTACAGTTACACGGGGGTTTAGTTAAATTGGGCTGAGTTGCACTAGGGTTCAGTAGCACAAGAGTTCAGTAGCACGGGGGTTCAGTTGTACAGGGTTTCGGTTATTCAAGGGTTCAGTTACATGGAGGGTATAGTGACATTTTAAAAGATGATTTAAAAGATGATTTTAGAAGAGGATTTGAAGGTGAAACTCTGTGGTCGTTATAATACACAAGTTCCATTTGAGCAGTGTTGTGAGGTCTCCTACCACAACCCCAAAGGGTTCCGATCCCCCCACCCCAGCCCCGAAGGAAGCCCCCCGTCCTCAAAGGTTCTCCGGGCTCCCAAAGGGCCCCCGGCGCCCCAAAGGCTCCTGAGCCACCATTATAATACTTTTTTAAGGCTTTATTATATCTTTTCAGAACAAATTATTATTTTAGGGAATTATTTCGGTGAAACAGTTAGACATTTTAAAAGATGATTTAAAAGATGATTTTAGAAGAGGATTTGAGGGTGAAACTCTGCTCGTTATAAAACACAAGTTCCATTTGAACATTGTTGTGAGGTCCCCTACCTCAACCACAAAGGGCTCCGATCCCCCCCCCCCAACCCCCAAGGAAGCCCCCGGTCCGCAAAGGTTCTTCGGGCTCCCAAAGGGCCCCCGGCACCCCAAAGGCTCCTGAGCCCCCATTATAATACTTTTAAGGCTTTATTATATCTTTTCAGAACAAATTATTATTTTAGGGAATTATTTCGGTGAAACAGTTAGAGATATTTTAAAAGATGATTTAAAAGATGATTTTAGAAGAGGATTTGAGGGTGAAACCTTGTGGTCGTTATAATACACAAGTTCCATTTGAACAGTGTTGTGAGGTCCCCTACCTCAACCCCAAAGGGCTCCGATCCCCCCCCCCACCCCAACCCCGAAGGAACCCCCAGCCCCAAAGGGTTCCGATCCCCCTACCCCAACCCTGAAGGAAGCCACCGATCCTCAAAGGTCCCCCAAGCTCCCAAAGGACCACCCAGCCCTCATGGGCCCCCTCAGACCCTCATAGGCCCTCCCGGGCTCCCGTCTTTCGTAGGTGAATGTTGTCTGAAACTTATGTTTTAGGGTGTATGACTTGCTATTTTTGACTTTTCGGAGTTGGATTTCTTAGTCTTTCATAGTTATGTGTTGTCTGAAACCTATGATTTAGGATGGATGGTTTGCTATTTTTGACTTTTCTGAGCTGAATTTCTTACCCTTTCATAGGTGTGTATTGTCAGAAAATTATGATTTGGGATGTGTAGTTTGCTAGTTGGACTTTTCAGAGCTAGATTTCTTAGTCTTTCGTTGGTGTGTGTTGTCTGAAATCTATGATTTGGGATGTGTGGATTGCTATTTTTTTTACTTTTCTGAGCTGGATTTCTTAGCCTTTCATAGGTGTGTATGATATTTTCTTGATAAAACATAGCAGTGACTACATCAGATGGTTTTGTAGTTCAGTGAGTTGTTACTAGTAGTAGTATTTTCGTGTTTTTTGCAAGCCATTCATACTATACCTTAAATGCATTCAGATATTTTCTTGATAAAACATAGCCGTGACTACATCAGATGGTTTTGTATTGAAGTGAGTTTTTACTATTTGTAGTATTTTCGTGTTTTTTGCAAGCAATTCATACTATACCTTAAATGCATTCAGATATTTTCTTGATAAAACATAGCCGTGACTACATCAGATGGTTTTTTTTTTTACTTTTCTGAGTTGGATTTTTTAGTCTTTCAGAGGTATATGTTATCTGAAACTTTTGATTTGGGATGGATGGTTTGCTATTTTGACTTTTCTGAGCTGGATTTCTTACCCTTTCATAGGTGGGTGTTGTCAGAAAATTATGATTTGGGATGTGTAGTTTGCTGGTTGAACTTTTCAGAGCTAGATTTCTTACTCTTTCGTTGGTGTGTGTTGTCTGAAATCTATGAAATGGGATGTGAGGGTTGCTATTTTTTACTTTTCTGAGCTGAATTTCTTAGCCTTTCATAGGTGTGTATGATATTTTCTTGATAAAACATAGCAGTGACTACATCAGATGGTTTTGTAGTGCAGTTAGTTGTTACTAGTAGTAGTATTTTCGTGTTTTTTGCAAGCCATTCATACTATATCTTAAATGCATTCAGATATTTTCTTGATAAAACATAGCTGTGATTACATCAGATGGTTTTGTAGTGCAGTGAGTTGTTACTAGTAGTAGTATTTTCGTTTTTTTTGCAAGCCATTAATAATATACCTTAAATGGATTCATATATTTTCTTTATTAAACATAGCCGTGACTACATCAGATGGTTTTGTTGTTCAGTGAGTTGTTACTAGTAGTAGTACTTTCGTGTTTTTTGCAAGCAATTCATACTATACCTTAAATGCATTCAGATATTTCCTTGATCAAGCATAGCCGTGACTACATCAGATGGTTTTGTAGTTCAGTGAGTTGTTACTAGTAGTAGTATTTTCGTGTTTTTTGAAAGTCATTCATACTATACCTTATATGTCTTCATATATTTTCTGGATCAAAAATAGCAGTGGCTACATTAAAGGGTTTTTTAGTGCAGTGAGTTGTTAATAGTTATAGTATTTTCGTGTTTTTTTGACATACTCGTGATCACATCAGATGGTTTTGTAGTAAAGTGATTTGTTACTAGTAGTAGTATTTTCGTGTTTTTTTTTTTTTTTTTCAATCCAGTCATACAATGCCTTAAATGCATTCATATATTTTCTTTATTACAGTAGTGTTTTTTCGTGGTTTAGCTTTTCACAGTTACATTCTCTTGATCTTTAAAAATTCACTTTGGTTTTATTTCATTGAAATGCAAGAGTTGGAATATTTCAGTAGTGTTCTGTTGTGGTTTTCCTTGTCACAGTTACATTTTCATGATTTTTCAAAGTTCATTTTGAATTTCTTTCATTGAAATGCAAGAGTTGGAATATTTCAGTAGTGTTTTGTTATGGTTTACCTTGTCAGAGTTACATTTTTCTTGATTTTTCAAAGTTCTTTTCGAATTTCTTTCATTGAAATGCAAGAGTTGGAATATTTCAGTGGTTCTGTCGTGGTTTACCTTGTCACACGTACATTCTCTTGATCTTTCAAAGTTCACTTTGGTTTTATTTCATTGAAATGCATGAGCTGAAATATTTTAGTAGTGTTCTGTCGTGGTTTACCGTGTCACAGATACATTCTCTTGATTTTTCAAAGTTCATTTCGAATTTCTTTCATTGAAATGCAAGTGTTGGAATATTTCAGTAGTGTTTTGTTTTGCTTTAGTACATTCTCTTGATCTTTCAAAGTTCACTTTGGTTATATTTCATTGAAATGCAAGAGTTGGAATATAAGTAAGTAAGTAACAAATTCTTTCTTGAAGTCACCTCTTGGATACACAATACAGAAACTTCATTAACTTTTTTTTTCTCTTTATCAAAAACAAGTTTCACTTAGCTACACGATGTAGAATTTTGATTCAAGAAATTATGAAAAAATTCTCAGTAAGTAACAATTTCTTTCTAGAAGTCAACTTTTGGATACACAATACGGAAATTTCATTCAATAAATTATGAAAAAATTGTATTTAAGTAGCAAATTCTTTCTTGAATTCACCTGTTGGATAAACAAAAAGACATTTCGTTCAAGAAATTAGGACAAATTGCTAAGTAAGTAACAAACTTTTTATTGTTTTCACGAGTTAGATATACGATGTATAAATTAAACTCAAGAAATTATTAAAAATTCTCAGTAAGTAACAATTTCTTTCTTGAAGTCAACTCTTGGATACACATTACTGGAATTTCATTCAAGAAATTATGAAAATATTTGTAAGTAAGTAAAAAACTCTTTATTGATTTCACCTCTTGGATATACAGTACAGATACTTCATTCAAGAAATTATGAAAATATTTGTAAGTAAGTAACAAACTCCTTATTGATTTCACCTCTTGGATATACAGTACAGATACTTCATTCAAGAAATTATGAAAAAATCACAAGTAAGTAACTTTTTTTTTCTATTTATCACAAACAATTTTCATTTAGCTACACGATGTAGAAATTTAATTCATGAAATTATGAAAAAATTATCTGTAAGTAACAATTTCTTTCTTGAAACCAACTCTTGAATTCACCTGTTGGATAAACAAAAAGACATTTCGTTCAAGAAATTATGACAAATTTCTAAGTAAGTAACAAACTCTTTATTGTTTTCACGAGTTAGATATACGATGTAGAAATTAAATTCAAGAAATTATGAAAAAAATTCTCAGTCTAAGTCGCAAATTCTTTCTTGAATTCACCTGTTGGATAAACCAAAAGACATTTCGTTCAAGAAATTATAACAAAATTCTAAGTAAGTAACAAACTCTTTATTGTTTTCACGAGTTAGATATACGATGTAGAAATTTAATTCAAGAAATTATGAAAAAATTCTCAGTCTAAGTAGCAAATTCTTTCTTGAATTCACCTGTTGGATAAACAAAAAGACACTTCATTCAGGAAATAACGAGAAAATTCTCAGTAAGTAACAATTTATTTCTTGAAGTCAACTCTTGAATTCACCTGTTGGATAAACAAAAAGACATTTTGTTCAAGAACTTATGACAAAATTCTAAGTAAGTAACAAACTCTTTATTGTTTTCACGAGTTAGATATACGATGTAGAAATTAAATTCATGAAATTATGAAAAAAATTCTCAGTAAGTAACCATTTCTTTCTTGAATTCAACTCTTGGATACACAATACGGAAATTTCATTCAAGAAATTATGAAAATATTTGTAAGTAAGTAAAAATCTCTTTATTAATTTCACCTCTTGGATATACAGTACAGATACTTCATTCAAGAAATTATGTAAAAATCGCAAGTAAGTAACTTTTTTTTTCTATTTATCACAAACAATTTTCATTTAGCTACACGATGTAGAAATTTAATTCAAGAAATTATGAAAAAATACTCAGTAAGTAACAATTTTTTTCTTGAAGTCAACTCTTAAATTCACCTGTTGGATAAACAAAAAGAAATTTCGTTCAAGAAATTATGACAAAATTTTAAGTAAGTAACAAACTCTTTATTTTTTTCACGAGTTAGATATACGATGTAGAAATTAAATTCTAGAAATTATCAAAAAAATTCTCAGTCTAAGTAGCAAATTCTTTCTTGAATTCACCTGTTGGATAAACAAAAAGACATTTCGTTCAAGAAATTATAAAAAAATTCTAAGTAAGTAACAAACTCTTTATTGTTTTCACGAGTTAGATATACGATGTAGAAATTAAATTCAAGAAATTATGAAAAAAATTCTCAGTCTAAGTAGCAAATTCTTTCTTGAATCCACCTGTTGGATAAACAAAAAGACACTTCATTCAGGAAATTACGAGAAAATTCTCAGTAAGTAACCATTTCTTTCTTGAAACCAACTCTTGAATTCACCTGTTGAATAAACAAAAAGACACTTCATTCAGGAAATTACAAGAAAATTCTAAGTAAGTAACAAACTCTTTATTTTTTTTACGAGTTAGATATAAGATGTAGAAATTTATTTCAAGAAATTATGAAAAAAATTCTCAGTAAGTAACAATTTCTTTCTTGAAGTCAACTCTTGGATACACAGTACGGACATGACGTTAAATAAGTTGTTAAAATATGAGCATGTAATTAAAACTCACCGTATCGTTCCCTCCTCTTGGATGTTAAGTACTGATTATACATACACGATATTTTGAAAAAATCTAGAGTCCGTAACTTTTTTTTCTCACCATATATCACAAGATACACAAAGAGCCATGAATTATACATTCAACTAAAGAAACTATGAAACAATTCTCAGTAAGTAACAAATTCTTTCTTGAAGTCAACTCTTGGAAACACAATGCGGAAATTTCATTCAGGAAATTATAAAAATATTTGTAAGTAACAAGCTCTTTATTGATTTCACCTCTTGAATATACAGTACAGATACTTCATTCAAGAAACGTGATTAAACACGTTTTGAAACTACATGCTATTTGCATACATTTCCTTGGCACCTTTCCAAACGAGCGGGGGTTCCCCACTGGTTCCTAAACATTGCAAAAAGTTAGCAGTACGAAAACTCCACGTTTTCAACCAGACTGGTTTTTTAGACAACACCCATTTTTAGGGATCAATCAGAGACAGCAGAGGTTGCTCAATATACAATAACTTGATTGGTGATTGGTTCACACCACGACGGCGCATACATAGTGATAGAGACATGCAAAGTCGACATAGCTTTATTTCATTTTTTTTAAGGTTAATTTCGACGAGGTTACGTGCGCGCACGTAACCTCGTCTAAATTAACCTTAAAAAATGAAATAAAGCTATGTCGACTTTGCATGTCTCTCTCACTATGTATACCCCGTCGTGGTGTAACCAATCACCAATCAAGTTATTGTATGCTCGTTTGGAAAGGTGCCAAGGAAAGGCATGCAAATAGCATGTAGTTTCAAAACGTGTTTAATCACGTTTCTTGAATGAAGTATCTGTACTGTACGTTCAAGAGGGGATATCAATAAAGAGTTTTTTACTTACTTACAAATATTTTTATAATTTCTTGAATGAAATTTCCGTATTGTGTATCCAAGAGTTGTCCTCAAGAAAGAAATCGTTACTCACTGAGAATTTTGTCATAATTTCTTGAATTTAATTTCTGCATCGTATATCTAACTCGTGAAAACAATAAAGAGTTTGTTACTTACTTAGAATTTTTTTATAATTTCTTGAACGAAATGTCTTTTTGTTTATTCAACAGGTGCATTAAAGAGTTGACTTCAAGAAAGAAATTGTTACTTACTGAGAATTTTCTCGGAATTTCCTGAATGAAGTGTCTTTTTGTTTATTAAACAGGTGAATTCAAGAAAGAATTTGAGACTTAGACTGAGAATTTTTTTCATAATTTCTTGAATTAAATTTCTACATCGTATATCTAACTCGTGAAAACAATAAAGAGTTTGTTACTTACTTAGAATTTTGTCATAATTTCTTGAACGAAATGTCTTTTTGTTTATCCAACAGGTGAATTTAAGAGTTGACTTCAAGAAAAAAATTGTTACTTACTGAGTATTTTTCATAATTTCTTGAATTAAATTTCTACATCGTTTAGCTAAGTGAAAATTGTTTGTGATAAATAGAAAAAAAAGTTACTTACTTACGATTTTTATATAATTTCTTGAATGAAGTATATGTGCTGTATATCCAAGAGGTGAAATCAATAAAGAGTTTGTTACTTACTTACAAATATTTTCATAGTTCCTTGAATGAAGTATCTGTACTGTATATCCAAGAGGTGAAATCAATAAAGAGTTTGTTACTTACTTACAAATATTTTCATAATTTCTTGAATGAAATACCCGTAATGTGTATCCAAGAGTTGACTTCAAGAAAGAAATTGTTACTTACTGAGAATTTTTCATAATTTCTTGAATTTAATTTCTACATCGTATATCTAACTCGTGAAAACAATAAAGAGTTTGTTACTTACTTAGAAATTTGTCCTAATTTCTTGAACGAAATGTATTTTTGTTAATCCAACAGGGGAATTCAAGAAAGAATTTGCTACTTAGTTACATTTTTTTCATAATTTCTTGAATGAAATTTCCGTATTGTGAACTTTGAAAGATCAAGAGAATGTAAGTGTGACAAGGTAAACCACGACAGAACACAACTGAAATATTCCAACTCTTGCATTTCAATGAAAGAAATTCGAAATGAACTTTGAAAAATCAAGAAAAATGTAACTCTGACAAGGTAAACCATAACAAAACACTACTGAAATAACTCTTGAATTTCAATGAAAGAAATTCAAAATGAACTTTGAAAAATCATGAAAATGTAACTGTGACAAGGAAAACCACAACAGACCACTACTGAAATATTCCAACTCCTGCATTTCAATGAAATAAAACCAAAGTGAATTTTTAAGGATCAAGAGAATGTAACTGTGACAAGATAAACCACGACAAAAAACTACTTGAATCAAGAAAATATCTGAATGAATTTAAGGCATAGTATTACTGGCGTTCAAAAAAAAAAACACGAAAATACTACTACTAGTAACAACTCACTTCACTACAAAACCATCTGATGTGATCACGACTATGTAAAAAAAAACACGAAAATACTACTACTAGTAACAACTAACTGCACTACAAAACCATCTGATGTAGTCACGGCTATGTTTGATCAAGAAAATATCTGAATGCATTTAAGGTATAGTATGAATGGCCTGCAAAAAACACGAAAATACTACTACTAGTAACAACTCACTGCACTACAAAACCATCTGATGTAGTCACGGCTATGTTTGATCAAGAAAATATCTGAATGCATTTAAGGTATAGAATGAATGGCTTGCAAAAAACACGAAAATACTACTACTAGTAACAACTCACTGCACTACAAAACCATCTGATGTAGTCACTGCTATGTTTTATCAAGAAAATATCATACACACCTATGAAAGGCTAAGAAATTCAGCTGAGAAAAGTAAAAAAATAGCAACCCTCACATCCCAAATCATAGATTTCAGACAAAACACACCAATGAAAGAGTAAGAAATCTAGCTCTGAAAAGTCCAACTAGCAAACTACACATCCCAAATCATAATTTTCCGACAACACCAACCTATGAAAGGGTAAGAAATCCAGCTCATAAAAGTCAAAAATAGCAAACTATCCATCCCAAATCATAGGTTTCAGACAACACATACCTATGAAAGACTAAGAAATCCAACTCCGAAAAGTCAAAAAAAAAAAACCATCTGATGTAGTCACGGCTATGTTTTATAAAGAAAATATCTGAATGCATTTAAGCTATAGTAAGAATGGCTTGCAAAAAACACCAAAATAATACTACTAGTAACAACTCACTGCACTACAAAACCATCTGATGTAGTCACTGCTATGTTTTATCAAGAAAATAATCATACACACCTATGAAAGGCTAAGAAATCCAGCTCAGAAAAGTAAAAAAATAGCAATCCACACATCCCAAATCATAGATTTCAGACAACACACACCAACGAAAGACTAAGAAATCTGGCTCTGAAAAGTCCAACTATCAAACTGCACCTCCCAATTCATACTTTACTGACAACACACACATATGAAAGGGTAAGAAATCCAGCTCAGAAAAGTCAAATATAGCAAACCATCCATCCCAAATCATAGGTTTCAGACAACACATACCTATGAAAGACTAAGAACTCCAACTCTGAAAAGTCGAAAAAAGCAAGCCATACACCCTAAAACATAAGTTTCAGACAACATTTATCTACGACTGAGGGAAGTCCGGGGAGAATCTTGTAGGTTCTGAGGGGGGCCCTGGAAGGCAGGGTTGTGCTTTCGGGCCTTGGGGGACCTTTGAGGACCGGGGGCTTTCTTCAGGATTGGGGGAGGGGGATCGGAAACTTTTGGGGTTGGGGGTTCCTTCGGGGTTGGGGTGGGGGGGGGGGATCGGAGCCCTTTGGGATTGAGGTAGGGGACCTCACAACACTTTTCAAATGGAACTTGTGTATTATAATGACCACAGAATTTCACCCTCAAATCCTCTTCTAAAATCATCTTTTAAATCATCTTTTAAATTGTCTCTAACTGTTTCACCGAAATAATTCCCTAAAATAATAAATTGTTCTTAAAAGATATAATAAAGCCTTAAAAAGTATTATATTGGGGGCTCAGGAGCCTTGGGGCGCGGGGGGCCCTTGGGGAGCCCGGATACCGTTTGCGGACCGGGGGCTTCGTGGGGGTTGTGGGTGGGGGGATTGGAACCCTTTGGGGTTGTGGTAGGGGACCTCACAACACTGCTCAAATGGAACTTGTGTATTATAACGACCACAGAGTTTCACCTTCAAATCCTCTTCTAAAATCATCTTTTAAATCATCTTTTAAAATGTCACTATACCCTCCTTGTAACTGAACCCTTGTATAACCGAAACCCTGTACAACTGAACCCCCGTGCTACTGAACTCTCGTGCTACTGAACCCTAGTGCAACTCAACCCAATTTAACTAAACCCCCGTGTAACTGTACCCCCTTTAACTGAACCCTCGTGCAACTCAACCCTCCATGCAACCCATGATTTCTCATAGGCCATTGGGCTAATTTGGCTTTTGTGTGTGTGCCCAATTGTTTTTGTGTGGGTTCCATTGTAACTGAATCCCCATGTAACTGAACCCCAAGCAAGTGATCCTATTTTAAATTGACAATACTTTTAAAACGTTACTTGTGTATTATACAGACCACATCGGAGAGGTAAAGCTAGGTCAAACAGCAAATTACCTGAGTTAACAACCCCTTCGGGGTTACCTTAACCGTTAATCAGTTTAATCCTTTTTTTTCTCCACCGTCATACAATCCAATCACTAATTAAAATCATTCACACTCCTATTATTCAAAACATTAATTAATATCGTTCATAGAGTTCAATTTGCGAATTCCTTATCCCTTTTCCAAAAATGTCAAATACTCACTCTCTTTGAGTTAAATTGACAATACTCTCCAAAACATCACTTGTGTATTATACAGGACTAACCATCGGAAGTTTAACCTACGTAAATTAAGTTATAGACAATACTAGCATAATGAAAATTGGGATGCAGTGTACGGACATTATATCGGGTTTTTTAATTGAGTACATTAGACCTTGGCAAGTTTTCTAAGAAACCAACCAATCAAGTTATTATATGGTCTAACCACCAAGCTTTCTCTAATCGAGTGACACACAAAAAATGAGTCTCTTAATAGAAAACCTGTCCATGTCAACCCATGTAGAGTTCATAGTAATAGGCCACTGGCCAATGGTAAGGCATATTACGCAATCAGATTCAGGACCTTTACCACTATTACTACTGTTAATATCCTACTATTATTACTACTGTTAATATACTATTATTTTTACCAGAGATCACTTCTATTTTGTTTTTTTTTTTGGCCAGAAGAATCAAGGATGCTTGTTCGTTTTATTTTTCAGGGATGATCGCATCGAAACAATAGTCATAGAGTATTAGAAAATGGCTTATTCGAATAGAAATTAAAAGCCTCAATGCAATTTTAAAATAACAAAAAAATTGGTGAACAACTTGCCCCCTTCCATCCCTCGTTTTTCTTCAAAGTTGTCCGATGACAATTTTGCAATAGCTATTTTGTTCACCATAATTAAAAAAAAGTAACTTCACAGTTAGGGATAACTTGACCCCCAGAGCCTCCGGGGACAGACTTTTAAGTCATTAAATTCCCCGTTGCTATCGCCTGTAGTGGTGAGTGGCCATTTGTTGTGTGACTGAAGGAGGAAGTTTAGGTCGGGCGATTTTCCTGAAGGACAATTTTCTCTGAGGAAGGAAATCTCCGTGAATGAACTTTTCAGGCGATAGTTTACACCGGGGAGGGGGGGGGGGTTCAGATATAATTCTTATACAAAATACAAATTTTTCCTTTCGAGATGTTCCTGAGGAATTATCTGGGGGCTATTTTTAGCGTGTTTGGATTTCTTGGAAAAATTGTCATGGAAAAGAGGATGTCTAGAGCGAGAGGATAAACGATTAAAGTCTTTTTTCAAATGAAAGTATGCTGAGGAGAATTTTTCAGGCTGAATCGGACAGAAATTCTTACGAATCAGACAATTCCAGAAATTTTTATGAATGGGACAAAATTCTGGGGGAAAGCTCATAACTCCTAACATCTCTTCGGTTACCACCATGGGACACTATCTGCGAATCAATAATTTACTGTTAAATTTCTAATTTCACTTATGTTGCTTAAAAAGCGTCAGTTTTAACTTTATGGAACTTTACGTTAAGAACGTAAACGTAAACGATTTAAGTGTTTATCCTACATTTTTAAGTGGGCCATCACGAGGATTTTCTAGTGTGAACGCACTTTTAATTAGCTAATTTAAACATTCTTTAGCATTGTAGTGTGCTGAAAAGTTGAAACTAATAAATTCGTAGGTGTTAAGAATAATAATTTAAACATAGAAATTCAGAATAATCCTTAGAAATCCTTAGAAGCCAAGTAGTGAGGTAGTTATGGATTTGAACCATCAAGGTCCCCAACCTCCAAAGACCCTAATCACCAAGGACCTCAACCTCCAAGTGACCCCTCCCCCATTCAACTTTTAATACCGCTTAACCCCAACTTTTTAACCCCTCCCTCCATTTTTTATACATTTTCTTAAGTTTATTTTATTTTTAACTTTTTTTGAACTTTTATTTTTATTCTTTATATTTTTTTATAAGAAATTAAAAAATTTTTTTACATGTTTTGGAAAAAAATACATTTAATATCTTCAAAATACAAAATGAGAATAATATAAATATGTTAGTCGTGACTCTTAATTTTAGAAAAATAATGTTTGTAGCAACACTTTTCTTTTTCTTGATTGAATTTTTTGGACTTGGAAAATTATTATGCACACTTGCATCATATTTAAAAAAATGAACATGGCATTCGTAGTCCCTGATATTGATTGCTATGTTGCTGCTCTTTTCGAACACCAAAGGCTCATGAAATGGACTATTACAAAGATCCCTCATCAATAACGGGCTATGGTCTTGGCAGTTGGCTTTCAAAGATGTGGGAACGCCTTAGTGGAGGCCTTTTTACTACAACCAGGATATCTTTCAACTTTTCTTGAAGTTTTTTTTTGTTTAAATTTTGTTCTTTTTTTTATTTATATATTTTTCAACTTTCTTTTTTACATGTATTATAAAGACATGAAATATACTTGTAACAAAAAAAAAATCACATTTAATATTTTCGAAATACAAAATGAGAAGGACTTAGATGTGTAAGTCGTGACTTTTACAATTAGAAAAACAATGGTTCTTGTAGCATTTTTCTTTTTTTGAATTGGAAATTTCTATCTTTTATTTTTTCTAATTAATTTTTGTGGCTGTACCAGTGGTATTCTGTGGCTGCTCATCGACTCTACGTGGCTTTACCAGTGGTACTCTATGGCTAGTTATCGACACTACCTAGTTTATTGTATGTATTAAATCAATAAATTTCTACTTTAGAAGGATAAACATTTGCATGATATTTTCTTTCAAAAAAATGAAAATGATTAATTAGAAAAAAGTGTGTGCACATGATAAAATCGTCGTTGCGCTGAATGCTGACAAAGACAAATACTTGAACTATGAAACAAGTACTAGTGGGGATCTTATTGGAAACATATGCGAGCATTATAGTGGCAGTGAGAGATTGAATTTCTTTGGTTATCGACAAAATTCAATGGTTATACAGTTAGTTGTGCAAGAGTCAAATTTCAAGAGATGATAGTGCTGAAAGATAATACGAGCCCAAAACTAAAAGTTGATGACGAGGGCCAACTTCTTGCTGATTGTACAGATAACACGTTACCTCTTGATAAATCATATCAACATCTTTGTGGTATTACCATTCAATAGAACGTAAAAGCAAAACGAGCCTACTCCAGCATCAATGTCATAAATCATATCATGTCTATATGTCGGAGCTGTAACCTGTGTAAAAATAATGAGATAATAGACAGTATAATCGAGAGCAAAATTAAAAGGGCATGGACAGATAACACCACGAAGGAAATAAAGACAATTCAATGCAAAGCAAAGCCTCAATGGTCGTTATTGAAAAAATTACTAATTGTGACACCTTTGGAAATTGTGACACCGATGTCATAAGACATATCATGTCTTAATTGTTACCTGTGTAAAAATAGAGTGTAATAGACACTGAAATCACCGGCAAAACAAAAAGGACATTGGTAGATACTATCACTATGGACTTTAAAGACAATTCTAAGAAAAGCAAAGCATCGGTGAATGTAGCTAGAACAATTCATCATATAGTCAAGGAACGCAATAATACCCAAGATGAAGTGCATATTGAACTTGTAGGTGACACCACAGTAAAAATTGTGTCTGACCCAAAATGAATTAATTATTATTCTGCTGGCTATGAACTTGGAGAAGAGATTAGCTACAGTGTCAAGAGAATACATGATGAATCATTTTATGAAACAAATTCAAAGTGTCCAAAATTGTTTGATGATATTAATAATGTTTAATGATGTATGTAACATATCTTTACTACATTAGTATTCTACATGTTGTTATTTCATTGAAAATACTTTATGTTTACTTTGTTATGTGATTAATAAAAAAAACTGATTTCACAAAATAAGTTTTTCAAAGAAAAATAAAGAACTCCATTAAACCAAAAATGAAAAAAAAATAGAATCATATAATCTACCAAGCGTGAAACTACCACAAATCAGCATCGATAATTAATGAAAGCCGAAACGAACAGAATATACAATAAATAACCGAGTCAAACTCAAAACGAGCTGAAATTAACAAGAATAGAACTCAAAACTCCTTTGCCTACCCAAGGCCAGAACAAAATCTGAACTTTACTGAAAAATACAAGTATTTTTACTTTTATAACTTTACTCAATTAAATAATATTAAAACTTTGATCACTAAATATATGTATATGTATATTAAACTGACCATGCCTATTCATTTGTGTTTTTTCAGTACAGTGCAAATTATGTTCTGGCCTTGGGAAGGCTAAAGGTTTTAAGCCCTACTCTAGTTAATTTCGGCTTGTTTTGAGTTTGACTCAGTTATTTATTGTAATTTGTATTCGTTTTGGGTTTCATTTATTCATCGATAATGATTTGTGGTAGTTTCATGCTTCGTAGATTATAGGATTTTATTTTTGCTCATTTATTGGTTTAATAGAGTTTTTTACTTTACTTTAAAAAAACTTATTTTGTTGAAATACCTTTTAATTAATTTCTGTTCGTTTTGTAATGACATAGTCTTTTCAGGGAAAAAGAAAGTAATACTTTAAATCTTTTCATTTTTTTAAGACTTTATAGTTTGGCTTACTATTTATATGCAGGAGAAAGATTTTCAATTTTTAATTACCTACACCCTTTTAAAAATCCGGACCTAAATAGTAGTGTTTAATTTAGTTTCATACATCCTCTAGATGACCTAAAATATAAAACTTGATACCATACACAAAATAATCTCTTTCCTCCCCCCCCCTCGGGGGGGAAAAGTTTACTTCCCCCCCCCCCCCCTCGGAACGCCCCTGCTTCCAACCATTGTTTTATTTTTGAATCTTAAAAGGAGCACTAGAATTTCCGATTGCTAATGAAATTCAATCAAATTAAGATTATTCATATTATAATATCCTTAGCCTTACGAGTAGCAAGGAGCAATTCGGCTCAATTGCGACCGAAACTTTGAAAAACAGAATTTTGATATTAAATGAGGTATCAAAAGAATCGAATTTCCATGGTGATTGGAAATATATAAGATTCATTAAGTTTAGTGTTACGCATCAAAGGCTAGGAGCCTGAGAAAAATTTCCATGATTTTCAAAAAAAGGGGGGGGCTAAAGAGTCAAGTAATCTTAATGCAAGTATGGCCATTAGATTCAGCGTATTCAAGAACCCCGATGTCGAAGTTTCAAGCTTCCATCTGCAAAAATGTAGAATTTTGTATTTTTTTGCGAAACAAAGATCACGTATGCGTGTTTATTTGTTTTTTTTTCATGGATACAGGGCTAATTACATCAAACCAACAATCCTAGAATATAGAGAAAGGGCCAATTCGAACAAAACTTCAAAGTATTAGTGCTCTTTTTAAGTGACGAAAAAGATTGGAGTGCAAGTGCCCTTTTTAAGTGCCCCCTCCACCCACCGTTTTTCCTAAAAGTCATCTGATCGAAACTCTGAGATAGCCATTTTGCTGTTTTTCATTTAAGAAAAAAAATACTTAAAAAACAGTTAAAAATTAAAATAACTGATTTTGTCTAAATTTATAAATTGTTGCCAAACACATTAATGACAAAAACTAGATTATTTAAAATTGATAAAGCCTGTTAACTATTAGACAGGATTGATGAATAGAACACCAGTTTTTTGTGACTTTAATCTATAAACTTTTGAAGTTCCAAAAAATTGGTGTTTTTAGGTCTGAAAATTCAGGTTAAATATCAAACAAAAATTGTTATTAAATTGTCACTATCTCAAAAGAATTTCAAAAAAGAATAATGAAAGAAAAGTTATTAAAACAAACATTACAGTTGTTTTATTAGACCACTCCTAAGATTCAAGTTGTGGATGTTCAGTCTAGAGTGCCTTCACTTTACTGTAGATGTCTTTATTGCAGTCAAAATTAATACACATAGTTAAAGGAATAATATTGAACAAGTTGTTTTCAAAAATGATCCTTGCAAAAAAATAATCAAGCTTAAAAAATCTATCAATTTCCCACCATGGTGTAATTTAGAGGTAAGTTTTAAACTTCTCACTACTTCTTACCCTTTTATATTAAAAAATGAATACACATAAATGTAGCTCAGAATATCCTTTTATCTTAGGTATGGCCAATTTATTTAAACTATGTGAGATCTACAACATGTTGAAATGCAAAGATCATATATATATATATATATATATATATATATATATATATATATATATATATATATATATATATATATATATATATATATATATATATATATATATATATATATATATATATACTATTTTTATAAACGAGCTATTTTCTCAAAGTATAAGCAATGTCCTTTCAAAATCTCATTTTTTTTTTTTATAAAATCAACTCGCTTTGTGATTAACCTTACAGGTTTGAACGCATCCAGTTATATCGTGTCAGTAGGAAGGCCCAAAAAACAAAAATTTGCAAATATTAAAAATGATGATTCTCTTAAAAGACCTTAAAAAAGAAAACTAAAAGTTTCAAGCTTAGTGCATATCGTTGTTAGAAATCGGACTTGCTTCAATAACCAACTATCTTTAAAAGACATTAAATTGTGTAAAGAGCAAAAAATTACAATCGCAAAAATATTTGTACATATTTTAACAAGTGATTTCAACAACTCAAAAACCTTAAAAACAAAAACCTTTTTGAATACAACTTTTTTACGTTAGTAGGAAGGCCTAGAAAAAATTACAATTATTACAAATGATGATTCTCTATTTTGACAAGGGTTTACAGCAACTCAAAAACCATAAAAAAGAAAAACAAAAGTTTCAAGCTCAGTACATAATAATCAAATATCTGTGAACAGGCTGCAGTATGAAAAGACATTAAAATGGGGGGAGAAAAAAACTGGTAATTTCAGAAATATCCGTATAAATTTTAACAAGGGATTACAACAATTCAAAAACCTTGAAAAGAAACAGTATGAAAAGACATTAAATTAAATATCTTTGAAGACAGCAAATTGTCTGCGGTTAGAAGACAAGCAAAAAAGAGAATCCAAATGTAGAAGCCTGCCACATGCCGGAGCCGTGTGGCTGTTAATTGCAGAAATATTTCTATATATTTGAACAACGGATTACAACAATTCAAAAACCTTAAAAAAGAAAACCAAGTTTCAAGCTTAGTAGACTCTTTGTTAGACGTTGTAATCAGACTTGCCTAAACAATCAAATGTGTTTGACAAGACCACAATATGAACCGTGCCGGGCCGTGTCACGTGGCGGGACATGGAGGTGAAGCCATCAGGCTCCCAGTACAATATATATGCATGTATCCATGTTGAGCATATATAAACCTTTTTTTTCTTTTGCGCAAATCTGTCAGCAAAATTTTTACGTAGTTAAAATTTATTAAATTACAAGATTATAGATATTCAGTAAATCGAAGACTGGCAGGATCAATACAAGATACTAGGGTATATAGGAGCGCTGTTATTGATGTTAAAAGTAAAGATCACCATCTAGTGGTGTCTAGGGTTACTTTAAAGCTGAAATATCGGAAAGGTAATTACCTCCCGGGAAGTTATGATGTTGGTAGACTCCAAGATGAGAATTTGAGAGAAACTTTCCAGGAACAGTTGAATACTAAACTTGAGAGTTTAAAACTTGATAATGTGGAAGATGGTTGGAATAATTTTAGAAAAATAATTTGTGAACTTGCGGAAGTTGTATTAGGGATGAAAGCGAGAACTGCAGCTAAGAATATTAGTGAAAAAGCTTTAAGTTTAATAGAAAGGAGAAAGGACTTGTACAAGAATTATCTGAGTGATAGATCACATGAAAATAAAAGAAATGTAAAGAAAGTGGAGAAAGTATTGTAAGGAGGTGTGAAGCGGGGGCCATGGATAAAATTGCCGAGGATTTAGAAGATGCAGCTAGACGGCATAATAGTAAAATATTGTACTGGCACGTTAACAAATTGAGAGGTAGTAGTCAATCCGGACTTCTCCCAGTTAAAGATAGGAATGGGGTGGCAATTAGCGATAAGACAAAAGCTAAAGCGAGATGGGCCGAACATTTTGAGAATTTGCTTAACCGTGATAGAGTTGCAGGAAAAAATATAGAGGACAATGAAAAAGTTTGTGATACCTTGGATGTGAAGGAAGATTTGTTTTGTGAGGAGGAATTAGAAACAGTACTAAAAGGATTAAAGAATAATAAGGCTCCAGGTGCTGATAGGGTAGTAAATGAGTTTCTTAAATATGGTGGCTCTGAGGTTAGAAATAAGTTATTGGAGATTATGAATATGATTTTTGAAAAAGGGGAAGTACCTAATGATTTTAAACCTTAATTAAGCCACTTTATAAGAAAGGTGATTAAAGATAGGGTTTTAATTATCAAGGCATTAGTCTGGTCTATGTAGATACCAAATTGCTGAGTAATATGATAATTTTTATACTGAGAGATGCCGTAGACAAAGTTTTAAGATAAGAGCAGTGCGGTTTTAGAAAAGGTAGAGGATGTGTTGACCAAATTTTCACTCTTAGGTTAATAATTCAGAATTGCCTAAGTTTTCAAACACCTTTGGTCCTCAGTTTTATAGATTATGAGCAAGCGTTCGATTCTGTTGATAGAGGAGCTTTAGTAAAGGTTTTATCCTTGTATGGTATACCAGACAAATGCATTAAAGTGATTAGTGCTATGTACGAGAGTAACACTGCTGCGGTTAAGGTAGGAAATGAGGTTAGCAGCTGATTTGTATTTAATCAGGATTTAAGCACGGTTTTGTTCTATTCCCTAATATATGGATTATTTGATGAATTTTTTTTTAAGGAGCACAGGAAATGCAATGGGAGACCAGGGAATCAAATGGGGAGGAAAGTGTCATGAATTTAGATTATGTTGATGATTTAAGCATCCTTGATGAAAGTGTGAGCAAAATGGATGAAGTGTTAGAGGTTTTGCGAGTTCAGGGTGCTAGAATTGGTTTGAAAATTAATGTTAGGAAGACCAAGTCACTAAGGCTAGGAATAAGTGAAGATGAAAAGGTGACGTTGGGTAATGAAAAGATTGATCAGGTGGGCAGCTTCACTTACCTTGGTAGTATTATTAGTAAAGATGGTGGGAGCAGTGAAGATGTTAAAAATAGAATAGCCAAGGCTCAGGGTGTTTTTTCACAGTTAAAAAAAGTCTGGAAGAATAGGAAGATAAGTCTGCAAACCAAGATTAGAATATTAGAAGCTACAGTGATGACAGTGGTCAAATATGGCTCTGAAGCATGGACGCTCCCAAAAGCGGATGAAGATTTGCTAGATGTTTTCCAGAGAAATTGCTTAAGGATTGTTCTGGGTATCCGGCTGACTGACCGTATTTCAAACAATAGGCTATACGAAAAATGTGGTTCAATACCGCTTTCTAGGTCTATAATGAAAGAAAGGTTGAGGTGGTCAGGGCATGTTGTTCGGATGAAGGATGACAGATTGCCGAAGATTGTTCTTTTCGGCCAACCATCTAGGGCTAAACGGAAAGCAGGTCGTCCCCGTCTGGGGTGGGAGGACGTCATAAAGAAAGATTTAAAGGAAATGGGAACTTCGTGGGAGGGTGTAAAAAGGGAGGCTTTGAATAGATTGGGGTGGAGGAGGAGCGTCCGTAGCTGTGTTGGCCTCAGGCAGCTTTGTGCTGCGGTGAGTAGTTAGTAGTAGTAGTAGTAGTCTTTTTTGAATTTCAACTCTAGTCTACCCTACCACCCTGTAGTATTTCCTTCTCAACAGCCCCAACTGTACTTCTTACTGGGTGATTGGCAATTGCTTTTCAAGCAACAATGAAAAATAAAGAGGCCTAGCAATTTTATAAATTATAAAATTTTTAGTCAAATTTCTATATCAGGGGCTTCTTGCTATCTTGGAAAGCTGTTGATTTAGGTGAAAAAATATATCAGAAATAGCTTTGGTTATGTATTTTGCTAATCAGTTTGTTCAGATCTTATTTCTTTGGAAAGAAAGCAATATTATGGTATCCCTCCCCACCCCCCCCCCCTCGGGACGCTCCTGCTTCCTACCACTGTTTTACTTTTGAATCTTAGAAGGAGCACTAGAATTTCTGATTTCTAATACAATTTAATCTTATCTCTTTTGAAAGAAAACAATATTATGGTACATTTGAGGACTTTGATCTTACTTCTTAGGCTGTTTTTTTTCTCTTTTGCAAACCTCTTTTTTTATTCTACTATGAAATTATTAATCTAATTAATAAGTTTTTAATTACTAACTCATTTTGGTAACAATCAACTATCCCTAATTGAACAAAAATATAAACTGGGTTCTTTTTGTGTTCACTAGTAATTGCTAGATGACAGCAAAATTACATTGTTAATGCATTTTGACCACCTGGTATATTTAATGACTTTAGATTCAATGAGATCCATTTCTGATTCTAAATTTCCAGACAATTTCTGGTACCATATTTTTTCTAGTCAGACAGTTTTTTCTAAGAAGCAATAGCTTTGTTTTCGCTATTTTGAGGGATCAGAAGCTTTGTGAAGATGTAACGTTAAGGTTCAAACATTGTGGTATTTAGTAATGTTACATTTGAGTGGGTTCTTTCATACCAGGCAAACCAGGTATTGAGCAATAGTCTGGATAAAGTACTTCTCCCTATCCAAATCAATTGAGACCTCTGGTTGGCAGCAGAAATAATACTGACCTCAATTAACACCCTGCTTTTTTCAGAAAGAAGAGAAAAATATGGGTCCATCCCATCTTCCATCCAAAAGAGAGGCGAGAAACCAGATTAGACTGGATAACAATGCTACATACCCACAGATCAAATGATATTGCTTTCTGAAACTTCTTTAGTGAAAGATTACGTAAATTGTTCATTAAAAGAGAATAAGCATATGCAAATAAAATAACATGGTGTTAGATAAGGGCTAGTCAAATACCAATTTATTACTCAATTATAAACACTTCAAAACGAAATTATTCAGTGCAATTATATTTAGTTCTTTCACCCTGTTGTGTATCCAGTAGAAATCAAAATAACAATATAATACCCAGACCTGTTTTTCCGAGCCTTTTGGATAGTTTTGCACTATGTTAACTATAAAGCGCCGTAAAAGATGTCAGTATAATATTTTAAATATGTAAAGTACCAATTCTAAGAGGGTCCGTAAAATTACGGCAAAATACCCAATTTTAACAATGACAACACTCGAACAAACCAATATTTATGTTTTCTTTACTTCTGTAGTGGTTTCCCTAAGGCTATAATAATCACTCATAAGGACCTCGCCGCATTGGAACAATCCTAATGACCAGAAATACTCTTATCTCTTGATTAGAAATCCTGGTGACAATCATAGTTTTAAGGATTTACTTCTCTGAGGACAGACCATAAACTACATACGTATTTTTTTTACAATATTTGAATCCCAATGATAAGTAAAAAGATTTTAAAAAAGGAGAGAAAAAATTATAAGAAGAATAAAATGGATTTTACTGGGGTGTTTAATCAAACATAGATACATATAGTGACTAATTTTGGAGAAGGGGGGGGGGGGTGGTATTCATAACCAAATAAAGGAACAAGTTAAAACAAAACACAAAAGAAACTCACAGAATAAATGAACAAAAATATTCCACAAAACAATAATGAACTGACAAAAATATGTAAATGAGTAACAACAAAACAGAGGAACAGTTTACAATAGGGTTCAGCAAGACCACAGGGGGTTGTTATTGCAGATTATAAATGGGTTGTTATATGATTGTTAAGATTAAATTTAGAAGAGTATTCTCTTTTGCATATGTCACACTTAAACGGCTTCTCACCAGTATGTACTCTTTGGTGCTGAATCAAATTGCCTGACCGAAAAAAAGTTTTCTCATATATATCACACTTAAACGGTTTCTCACCAGTGTGTACTCTTCGGTGCTTAATCAAATTGCTTGGCCCAGAAAAAGATTTCCTACATATATCACACTTAAACGGTTTCTCACCAGTGTGTACTCTTTGGTGGTTAATCAAATGGATTGACTGAGAAAAAGTTTCCTCAAAGACCTAACACTTAAACGGTTTCTCACCAGTATGTAATCTTTGGTGCTTAATGAAATTGCCTGACTGAGAAAAAGTTTTATCACATATATCACACTTAAATGGTTTCTCACCAGTATGTACTCTTTCGTGCTTAATCAAACTGCTTGACTGAGAAAAAGTTTTGTCACTGACCTCACAGTTAAACGGTTTATCCCCAGTGTGTACTCTTATGTGCTTAATCAAGCTGCTTGACTGAGTAAAAGTTTTCTTACACATATCACACTTAAATGGTTTCTCACCAGTATGAACTCTTTGGTGGTTAATCAAATTGCTTGACCCAGAAAAAGTTTTCTCACATATATCACACTTAAATGGTTTCTCACCAGTATGTACTCTTTGGTGCCGATTCAAACTGCTAGACACAGAAAAAGTTTTATCACATATATCACACTTAAAAGGTTTCTCACCAGTATGTACTCTTTGGTGCTTAATCAAATTGCTTGACTGAGTAAAAGTTTTATCACATATATCACACTTAAAAGGTTTCTCACCAGTATGTACTCTTTGGTGCTTAATCAAATATCTTGACCGAGAAAAAGTTTTATAACATATATCACACTTAAAAGGTTTCTCACCAGTATGTACTCTTTGGTGGTTAATCAAACTGTCTGAAAGAGAAAAAGTTTTATCACATATATCACACTTAAATGGTTTCTCACCAGTATGTACTCTTTGGTGCTTAATCAAACTGCTAGACTGAGAAAAAGTTTTATCACATATATCACACTTAAAAGGTTTCTCACCAGTATGTACTCTTTGGTGCGTAATCAAATTGCTTGACTGAGTAAAAGTTTTATCACATATATCACACTTAAAAGGTTTCTCACCAGTATGTACTCTTTGGTGGTTAATCAAATTGCTTGACAAAGAGAAATTTTTCTCACAGACCTCATATTCAAACAGTTTCTCCCCAGTGTGCACTGTTTGATGCCTTTTCAAATTGCTCACATGAGAAGGGTTCTGTGTAACATCTAGTGAGGAACTTCCTGATCGTTCTAGCTCAGACACGCTTGGTGAAAAATGACCATATATAACCAAATCTTGACTAAATGTTAAGAGTTCTGGTTGATCCACACCATCGGAACTGCACACAGTAGAATGAATTATCTCTATAATAAAAAATAATTTTATTAAAATTAAATAAGGTGTAAACGATTCAATAATTAGAAATCAATGCAAGGTGAACATTCTATAGCTGTAACCTGTCTTGGATCTACACTACCTGCCACTTTAAATTGAAACAAAAATGAAAGAACAAAACTTGGAATTAGTTTCACTTCATGGAAGAATCAGAATTAATATAATATATAAATCTTTATTAGCTTTAAAACTTGAAAATCATACGGGATTTAAAAAAAAATTCATATGTTTTATCAAATAATTTCCTTTTGAACCCCTAGTTGAACTTATATTAGATTTGTATCATTATTTCACTTGGAAAACTCAACGGCAACGTTCCATAAATTAGGAAGGTCATTGTATCAATAAACTCGTAGACAGCAGAAAATAATTAAGAAGTTCTAAAATGAGGGTCTACAGGGAAAAATGCCCCCTTTCCCCATTTCACCGTGATTTCTGAAGAAAACTTAGGTTTAAACTAAATTGATGTAATAGAGCACATTAGAGCACAAACTGAAATTTGTCTTATAGAGCACAAGAAAGGCAATGGAAGAACACGAAATTAAATGTGGAAGCATAAATTTCCAAGAAATAGGTTACGCTGATGATTTGAACATCCTAGATGAAAAAGTGAGCAAATTGAATGAACTTTTTGAGATTTTGCAATTTCATGGTGCTAGAATAGGTTTATAAATTAACGTTAAGAACACTAAGTCACTAAGGCTAAAAATAAGTGAAAAAAGAGACTTTGGGTATCAAAAAGGTCGATCAAGTGGACAGCTTTACTTACCTGGGTAGTATTATTAGTGAAGATGGTGTGTGCCTTGATGATGTTAAAAGTAGAATAACCAAGGCTCAGGGTACTTTTTCAAAGTTGAAAAAAGTTTAGAACAATAGGGATAGATGTCTTCAAACTATAATTAGAACATTGGAAGCTTTAATGATGACAGAGGTCAAACATGGTTATGGAGCATGGGTGTTCCGAAAAACGGCGGTAGATTTGTTAGATGTTTTCCAGAAAAATTGCCTATTGATTGTTTAGGGTACCTGACCGACTGATTTTATTTCAAACGATAGGCTGTAAGAAAAGTTCTGTTTAATCCCGTTTTCTAGGACTATAATTGAGATAAAGGTTAAGATGGTTAAGGCACGATATGTGACTGAAAGATGACTGATTGCAAAAGATTGTTCTTTTCGGTCAACAGTCTAGGGTTAAACAAAAAGCGAGTCGTCTGCGGGTAGGGTGGGAGGACCTCCTAAGGGATGATTTCAGGGAAATGGGACCGTCCTGGGAGGGCTCAAACAGGGGGCTTAGAATAAATTAGGATGGAAGAGGAGCTCGTGTAGATGTGTTGGCCTCACGCGTTTTGGTGCTTCGGTGAGTCGTCAGTAGTACTAATGGTAGTGTTTAACTTTGGAAAAGAATAATCAGCAACTTTATTGAATCTGATCTTTGCAAAATTCTGAGTAAGGACGAGAGAAGGTTGAAAGAAGAAAGCATAATATTCGACACACTTTTCAGTTGCTACATTGCACTTTATTTTGACGCTATCATATATAAGTTTATAAAAAAAGACAGAAAAATAGACTAAGCATTGGATTTCAAATACTCCATTGGGCCTGGGGTTTATGATCCCCTTCAAAGATCTAATGCTGTGACTAGTCCCCGAAGCCGCGCGACGCCGACATGACGGCGGCGAATGTGTGATTTAGTATCCGCGGCGGCGCACCGCTTGGCGCTCCGAAATTTTTTGGCGGCCCGCCGCCGATTTTTGACCGGGGGCGCGCCAAGGCGCGCCGATTTTTCTGATTAAAAATAATAATAAAATTCCACTTCACCAAGCACGTTCAACCTCAACTCGATTTTAGTAAGGATTTTTAAATGGTTAGCTAAAAATATACAAGAACAATGTGACAAAACAGGAATTTGTTGGGACGTGCGGAAAGTGTTTACGTTCACCGTCGATCAGACCAAGTAGAATTCTCATTTTCAGCCCCTAGAACCAGGGAGACCTATTTTGTGTTTATGTTTAACGTCGCATTGTTCCTTTAAAATCCTGTGTTTAGTCATTTTCTTCTTTTTAATGATTTCGGCTAATGTGTGCATAACTTTCGAAGTTTGAAGTTCAAACATCTCCTGTTCATCAAATACATACGAAAAGGAAGTGAAAAAAAAAAAAAAACAATAACGAAAAAACACTGTATACAACTCAGATACCATGGCTTAACAACACCAACAATTTTAAATCAGTGGTTAACTCACTTCAGTTACAATTGATGTAACAAAAGTGAGTTTATTCACTCTGCCTGGAGCCATAGAGCACCCAAAAAGAACGGAAATTACAATAAATAACAGAGTCAAACTCAAAACGAGCAAAAATTAACATAAGTTGGGTTCAAAACCCCTATGCCTTCCCAAGGACAGAACATAATTTGCACTTTACTGAAAAAATATAAATGTTTTTACTTTCATAACTTTAATAAATCAAATAATATTAACATTTTGATAACTAAATATCAGTATATGTATATTAGACTGACAATACACAACCATTGGTATTTTCTTCAGTTAAGTGCAAATTATGTTCTGGCCGTGGGAAGGCATAGGGATTTTGAGCCCAACTTATGTTAATTTGTGCTCGTTTTGAGTTTGACTTAGTTATTTATTGTAATTTCTGTTCGTTTTGGGTTTCATTTATTTATCGATGCTGATTTGTGGTAGTTTCACGCTTGGTAGATATAATTTGATTTTATTTTTGCTCATTTTTGTTTAATTTTGGAGTTCTTTACTTTTCTTTGAAAAACTTATTTTGTGGAAAGTTTTTTTAATTAATTTCTGTTCGATTTATATTGACATAGTCTTTTCAGGGAAATAGAAAATAATAATTTAAATCTTTTATTTTTATTAAGAATTTATAATTTTGTCTGATATTTGTATGATGGAAAAAAAATTTCAGCAATTTTTAACAACATTAACCCTTTTAAAAATCTGGTTACAAATAGTAGCGTTTAATTTAGTTTCTTACCTCATTTAGTTGACCTGAAATGGAAAACTTGATACCATTCGCAGAAAAATCTGTTTACTTTCTTTGATAGCTTGGATAAACTTACGCTATTTTTATTTGGTTA
This sequence comes from Artemia sp. Qi Xiang Cuo, assembly GCF_049724085.1. Taxonomy (NCBI): domain Eukaryota; kingdom Metazoa; phylum Arthropoda; class Branchiopoda; order Anostraca; family Artemiidae; genus Artemia; species Artemia sp. Qi Xiang Cuo. The sequence continues at coordinate 66,698,369 of NC_142808.1, read as the reverse complement.
AATTTTAAGAGCAGAAGTAGTAGCCCCAAAAGTTTGAACATAATACTCTCGGTCGTTTTTGGGATACTGCTGAGATGCCTTATTGGGAATTAGCATTAACACAGTGCATTTTTATTTAATATTATGGCAAAATTAACTTTTAAAAAATAAGGGCGATGGGGTGGGGGGGTGTGGGAGGGGGATTAGTTTCCCTCCAATCACTTTTGACTATTAAAAAGGAAATCAGCCCTTTCTATTTTCAATCGAATGAGCCCTTTTCGAAGTTCTTACGACAACTCCTTCGATACGAAGTGTCCTGGTCTAAACAACAACAACAACAACAAAAAATGATACATTATATCCACATCGATCTTTACTATAAAAAATGTCAAGTCTTCCAATGACTTTCGATTGTTAAAAAGGGTAACAAGCCTTTCAATTTCCAATCGAATGATCCCTTTTTGGGTTTCTACGACAACGCTTTCTATAAACACCTTATATGCCCCTAGGGCATACATTACAACCCTTACCCTAAGGGCTGTGAGGGTGGTTGTCATCTTCTAAGACCTAATTTCCAGAACTTTCAACTAAAAAATTAAAAAGGGCACAAGCCACTCCAATTTCTAATTGAATGAGCCCTTTTTGAAGTTTCTACGACAACTTCTTTGATACGAAGTACCCTGGTCTAAAGGGAAAAAAACTAAATAATACATTGTGCCAACATCGTTCTTATATACCCCCAGGGCATAACTTAAAACGCTTGGCCTAAGGGTTGTGGAGGAGTAACCTCCTCAAAAACATATTTTCTCTCTGGAAATCAGTTACTCTGAACAAAATGGCTATCTTATAATTTTGATTGGATGTGTTAGGGGAAATGGTGGTCGTGGAAGGGGTACTAGTTGCCTTCCTGTAACTTTCAACCATTAAAAAGGGCACTAGTTATTCCAACTTCCAATCGAATGAGCCCTTTTCGAAGTTTCTACGACAACTCCTTCGATACTAATTGCCCTGGTATGGAAAAAAAAATAATAATAAATAATGCTTTGTGCCAACATTGTTCTTTACTTAGGCAGCGCGATTGCACTGCCTATGATAACATCCTGAATTGCCTAATGCTCTTTTACCTACCTCTTTTATCCAAAAAAACAGAAAGAAAAATGAACAGAATTTTAAAGGGGAAGGTAGAATTTTTATTTCAAGAAAAATTTCTTCTTCTCATTCCTACGAACCGATATACACGGCGAGCCCAAGATGACAGTATTTATCTTTAAGAAACAGATTAGCCGGAATGACGGTTGAAGCCAGGAGGTCGATATCGATAAGAAAAAGAGAGAAAAAAACGGCGGCGCATTAGTGACGCCGCCGCCGATAGAATCAGCGGCGGCGGCCGCGCGCTGATGCAAGCTCGGCGGCGCGCCGAGCTTGATCTGTAGATTCATCGTGTCGGAAATACAAAATTACTCAGAATTTTCGACAAAGAATTATTTAAACTTGCTTGAAAATTAGATATATTACCTTTATTTCATGTTTACAATACGTTTTTCACTATAAAAATTCAAAGTAAATTTCAAAAATGTGCTTGGATGAATGACTAAAACTGACACTCAACTATCAAATGATAAAAAGACTGTCGACATTAACAAAAAAAACTTGCAGAGGGAAAAAACTTTAATAACCTACGAGCTACGACCTACACAACCAATGCAGAAATGTAATTCTCCTGTTTTCAATAAGGAGGAGAGGTATGCAATGATGCAAATTTTAATTAGATACGTTTCATTTGAATCTGACGCTATTTTTGATCGGTTTTGGGATCTTTTATTTTTGAATTCTGAAAAAAAAAAGATGTTTAAACGATAAAATATTAATGTTCTGCTAAATGAAAATAAAAACTATTGCTCAGAATCTGTTTCCATTCTGGCTTAAATATAAGATAAATGTCCACTTTGGTACCTAAATCCACACTCTTTACTGGTTTAACTTTTTAGTTACTTAAAAAGGAAGTTTAACTATTTTTTTTCTTTATTTAGATATTCCTTATGGTCCTTTGCTATCCCTTTGTCAAACAAATATAATAAAATTCGTCCTTTCTTGTATCTCTGCAAGTTTTGGCAGGGTAATTCCTCTCCAGGAATATTTTGACTAGAAAGTCATTAACTCATGTTTTTAATATCAAGTTCTTCTATATTTAGTATGGTTACTATATTTTAGTTATTCTAATTCTTCAGAAAAACAACTTTTTTAATTTTGGAAAGTTTTATGTCGACTTTCAAAATTTAATTCTACGTCATCAGTGATACAACAATATAGTATGAACGATCAAATTGTGATAACGAATAGGAAGCAAAAAAATTGATTTGCTAGGGCCATCGATGTCCCACAGACCGAATTTGGAATTTTTTCAAATTATTGAAATTAGAGTATTAGTTTTCTTTAGCTGGTTGATATTATTCCCAATAATTCAATTCTTTTAGATTTCATGCTTGTTTATGTTAAAATTTAAAATGTTATAAATAAAATGTAATTAAGTATTATTGGTATAATTTAGGTTTGTGTATATTGGCCTGTATTTATATATATATATATATATATATATATATATATATATATATATATATATATATATATATATATATATATATATATATATATATATATATATATATATATATATATATATATATATATATTTTTATATATATTTAAGTGGTCAGTTTGTTCATTTTTATTTTTATTTATACTTTCCAATTTTGGAGGTTAATAAATGCTTGAATTTGAATTATGCTGTTGATACTGCTTGACATATTGTTAATGTTATGCTTGTAAAATTTACAAAAACTTACCATGTTTGACAAAATATTTGCTTTTCAAAATAAGTTCACAAAACTAATAGTTTCAAATATACCTTCGTCATTGTTGTCCAGACTTCGGGAGTCCGATTCAGATGTTAAACTGGTTATTCTGAATGCAGCACCCACAGGTAGCTGTTGATGCTCAGATGATAGGATAGAAATAGAAGTGTCTCTGGTCGTTTCAGCTCCAATTGATGAAAGGTCTCCAGCTTCAACAATAAAAATTAAAAATAGACAAAGAGACAGAAAATAATAAAAGTAGGATTAAATATCCTCAATAATTTACCAATAAATAATGAAATCCTCTAAAGATAAAAAAACAGACTACAATCGTGAAAAATAACACTAAACATCAGACCTGAACAAATTTAAGCATTATAATTTTATGAAATCGGGATAATTAATGAAAGGTAATATGATTAATAGAAAACCAATTTCATGATTTGGCACTTTATTCATAAATTTTCACATCCAAATGACATCTAATTAATTTTTGGAAATAGAAATAACTAGAGCTAACCTATTTATACATACTGAGAACTACCCTTTGGGGACTGGCAACGAATAATTGCAAATTATCAGTGCTTCTACCTTTGGCCTTTGGCTTATTGGCTACCTTTTGCTTATTTAAAAAAAAGCAGTAGAACTCTATAGTTTCACAAGCATCTTTTGAGTTTACAATTTAGTCAATGCTAATCTATAGTTTCTGAAGTGTTTTTGAAGAACTTTACTGAGGTATTATAAAAATATTCAAAACGCCCATAATCACAGTGGCGAAGGTACCGTTGCACTAAGATCTCATGCATTTATATCATAAAAGCCGGTGTGAGGTTACGACGTTATTTTTCTATTTAAACAAGGTCCTTTGCCACTTGTCACTGTGTGATCGTTTTTCTGTTTTAATAGCATGAGTCACTCGGATACCAGAGTGGGGTAAATACACTCTTACAACAACTTATTTTAGGAGGAAAGGATGATGATATGGTGATCACTTATTGCACGCTTGCAACACTTATTGGATATTTTATAATCGAAATAAAAGCAGTATTGCCTTTCAATTAGACTATCTAAACTATATTGTGGCAATAGATTTTTCTGAGTGATCTCATTCTCTTTTTCAAGGTAAAAGAATGTTAGAAATGTTTTTCTTGATGTGTTGTTTCCTATTCTAGGCATTTAAACTTCATAATCTTGTATTTTCCATGCAATTAAACAGATGTTGCGATTTCCCTAGAATTTTTTTTTAATTGTAAGTTTGCAAAGAAAGTTAAATAACCTCATATTGGGATAAAAGTAGATATATGATTAATGAAAAGGGTGTAAAAAATCGAAGTTTGTCACTTAAAAGGTGAGATTCTCCAGAAAATTTTGGGTATTTGAGATTCTCCAGTAATTTTTCTAATTTTATTTAGTCATGGTTGCTTAAAGTTGCATTATGGGATCGACCAAGCTCAACTGTTACTTGACTAGCATTGAGTTGAACAAATAATAAAACAAATAGAGTTGAACAAATAATAAAACCTGATAAATGATTATATAACGTTCATGATGCCGTGGGATGAAAGTAAATTGATACTATGAGCTCCAGATTTGTGACTCAGAGTATGTGGGACTGCAGTTTCGGAGATCAATTCTCTATCAGTGGCCCTGCCTGCAACTTGTATCTTCTTTTCTATTGAAATTTGGAGGGATCAATATGGCATGTAGTAAATCAATACTTCAGTGGAGTGTGTGGGATAATGGAAGATGAGTACTTTAGTTGGGTTGGGCGATGCGTGAATTGAGGAATTTTCCTTTTCAAACTAATTTTAAAACGCTATTATT
>NC_142808.1:66602549-66693214 GCF_049724085.1 Artemia sp. Qi Xiang Cuo | reverse complement strand
AAATGGCTATCTCAAAATTTTGATTGGACGTGTTTGAGGGAATGATGGGCGGGGGGGGGGGCTTTTTACCCTCCAATCACTTTCGACTATTAAAAAGGGTTCTAGCCCTTTGAATTTCCAATCGAATGAGCCTTTTTTGAAGTTTCTACGACAACGCTTTCTACAAAAACCTTATATGCCCCCTGGGCGTAACTTAAAACCCTTGCCCTGTGGGTTGTGGGGGAGTGTCCTCCTCAGAACCACGTTTTCTATCTGGAAATCAACTACGCTCAACCAAATGGTTATCTCAAAATTTTGATTGGATGTATTTGGGGGAATGATGGGCGGGGGGGGGGGGCTGGTTGCCCTCCAATCACTTTTGACTATTCAAAAGGGTACTAGCCCTTTGAATTTCCAATCGAATGAGTCTGTTTTGAAGTTTCTACGACAATGCCTTCGATAAAAACTTTACATGCCCCCAGGGCATAACTTACAACCCTTGCACTGAGTGCTCTGAGGGCGTTATCATCCTAAAAGACAAAATTTTCGAACTTTCAACGACGTTGAACAAAATGGATATCTCAAAATTTTAATTCGATGTGTTTGGGAAAATGGTGGGCGTGAGAGGGGCGTTAGTCGCTAACCAACCACTTTTAACTATTAAAAAAGGCACTAGCCCTTTCAATTTCCAACTGAATGAGCCCTTTGGAAGTTTCTATGACAACGCTTTCAATAAAAACTTTATATGCTCCCAGAGCATAACTTACAACCCTTGCCCTGAGGGCTGTGGGGGAGGGGTTGTCATCCTTAAAGACCTAATTGCCAAAACTTTCAACTACGTTGAATAAAATGGCTATATAAAAATTTTGATTGTATGTGTTTGGGTAAATGGTGGGCGTGAGAGGGGGGTTAGTTGCCCTCAAATCACTTTCGACTATTAAAAAGGGTACTAGTGCTTTGAATTTCAAATCGAATGAGCCCTTTTTCAAGTTTCTACAACAAAGATTTCAATAAAAACCTTATATGCCCCCAGGGCATAACTTATAATCCTTGCCCTGAGGGTTTTGGGGAGTGTCCTCCTCAAAATTATGTTTTCTACCTGGAAATCAACTACTCTGAACAAAATGACTATCTCAAAATTTTTATTGGATGTTTTTGGGGGAATGATGGGTGGGGGGGGGGGGCTAGTTGCCCTCCAATCAATTTCGACTATTAAAAAGGACACTAGCCCTCTGAATTTCCAGTCGAATGAGCTTTTATTGAAGCTTTTACGACAACGCCTTCTCTAAAAACCTTATATACCCCCCAGGGCATAATTTAAAACCCTTGCCCTAAGGGATATGGGGGAGTGTCCTCCTCAAAAACATATTTTCTATCCGGAAATCAACTACGCTGAACAAAATGGCTATCTCAAAATTTTGATTGGATGTAAAGGGTACTAGCCCTTTGAATTTCCAATCGAATGAGCCTGTTTTGAAGTTTCTACGACAACGCCTTCTATAAAAAATATTATATCCCCCCAGGGCATAACTTAAAACCCTTGCCCTGATGGTTGTGGGGGAGTGTCCTCCTCAAAAACATATTTTCTATCTGGAAATCAAGTACGTTGAACAAAATGGCTATCTCAAAATTTTGATTGGATGTGTGGGGGAATGATGAGCGTGGAGGGGGGGGGGCTAGTTGCCCTCCAATCACTTTAGACTATTAAAAAGGGTACTATCCCTTTGAATTTCCAATCGAATGAGCCTGTCTTGAAGTTTATACGACAAAGTCTTCTATGAAAACCTTATATGCCCCCAGGGCATAACTTAAAACCCTTGCCCTCAGGGTTGTGAGGGAGTGTCCTCCTCAAAAACAATATTTCTATCTGGAAAACAACTACGCTAAACAAAATGGCTATCTCAAAATTTTGATTGGATGTGTTTGGGGGAATGATGGGCATGGTGGGGGGGGGGCTAGTTGCCCTCCAATCACTTTCTACTATTTAAAAGGGCACTATCCCTTTGAATTTACAGTCGAATGAGCCTATTTGGAACTTACTACAACAAACCCTTCGATAAAAAACATTATATGCCCACAGGGCCTAACTTAAAACCCGTGCCCCGGGGGGTTGTGGGGGAGTGTCCTGCTCAAAAACATATTTTCTATCTGGAAATCAACTACGGTGAACAAAATGGCTATCTCAAAATTTTGTTTGGATGTGTTTGGGGGAATGATGGGCGTGGGGGGGGGGCTAGTTGCCCTCCAATCATTTTCGACTATTAAAAAGGGTACTAGCCCTTTGAATTTCCAATCGAATGAGCCTATTTTGAAGTTTCTACGACAACGCCTTCTATAAAAACCTTATATGCCCCCAGGGCATAACTTAAAACCCTTGCCCCGGGGGGTTGTGGGGGAGTGTCCTCCTCAAAATAATATTTTCTATCTGGAAATCAACTACGCTGAACAAAATGGCTAGCTCCAAATTTTGAGTGGATTTTTTTGGGGGAATGATGATTGGGCGTGGGGGGGGGGGCTAGTTGCCCTCCAATCACTTTCGACTATTAAAAAGGGCACTAGCCACTTCCATTTCCAATCGAATGAGCCCTTTTCAAAGTTTCTACGACAACTCCTTCGATACGAAGTGCCCGGGTATGGAGAACCAAAAAACAACACATTGTGCCCACATCGTTCGTTACTTAGGCAGCGCTAGCGTGCTGCCTATGATTTGTCAAATGCCTTTGCCAAATCCAGTTGTATGATGTTGATGGGGAACCCTTGGTACAAAGATTGATGAAATAATTGTAAGAATCAATCAGGTTTGTTTCAACTGACCAATCAGACTTAAAGACATGTTGACATTATAAGAATAATTTATTGGTTGTCAAGTGTTTCCAGTTTGCAGTGTTAACAATTGCTTCTAGTAGCTTCCAGACTGCCGAGGTGATACTGATTGGCTGTTAATTACTTGCATTCTCTTTGCTACCACCCCTGTGTATGCGGATTGTGTGGGCTGTGCACCAATACTGGAGGAAACACTTTTTGTCAAGGGATTTCTGAAATATGTGATTGAGTAGTCCCAACAGTTTGATATGCAATTCTTTTAGAAGCGTTGTGTGTACACCATCAGGTCCTACTGATTAGTTTGAGTTCAACTTTTTTAGGTATGTCTCTACATCTACCCTATTGACTGGAATTGGGGGCATAGGGATTATTATGGTATAGGTTGGGGGTATGGAAAAGGGGCAATATTAGGTGGAGTAAATAAAAGTTTAAACTGACTATTTAAAGCATTGGCACTTTCTTTTGGGTCATATCTACATGGTCATTCTCCTTAAGTTGTGTTATCAAGTGTCTTAACTTACTTATATCATTCCTAAATTCGCTTCACTTTATTTCACATCCACCCTCCCTCCCCCCAAATCAGGCCTGTTCTCAGAGTTGGTGGTACCCAGGGCTTACTTGATTACAGCCCCTCCCCTCCTCACTCAAACATATATAAAAAAAGCCCGGCCACAGCACCTGGGCAGCTTGACCTGGTTGCTCCCCCCCGTCTTCTTTGAACAGGCCTGCCCCTAATGTTCAAATATATAGCCCAAACTATATATTTCCCTTGTATTTTTCTGTTTATTCACTTTTATCAATTGGGCTTCTCTGCCATTAAATCTATTTAAACAAAATAGTTACATAATCAAGAAACAGAAAAATGCATGGGAAATATATAATTTTGGCTATATATTTGCAGTACCTAGTGATTTTAGGAAAACTCTGATTAAACCTCTTTAGCTTGGATCTTCTAGGGAGCATAATGCTTTTGGTAATGATACATGTTAGAGTAAGAGATGCTGTTGAAAAAGTTTTAAAAGAATAGTAGTGTGGTTTTAGGAAGGGAAGAGGCTGTGTTGAACAAATTTTCACTCTGAGATTAATAATTGGGAAGTGTCTTCGGTCATCTCACCTTTTTAGTCCTCAGTTTTAAAGACAATGAACTGGAACAGGCATTTGATTCAGCCAGTAGAAGAGCATACTGATGTTCCTATCCTTGTATGGTATTCTATATAACTGCATTAAAGTGGTTAGTACTTTGTAAAAGAACAATATTAATGCGTTTAAGGTAGAAAGTGAGGTCATTATGTGTTTTTATATGATATGTTAACATATAAAATAAAAAAAAAACGTTTTATATGTTTTCACTTTTGTAACTTTAAGAAATCAAAAATTAATCACGATTTTAAGGAACAAATATCAGGATATTTATATTAAACTGACAATGCACATTTTTTCAGTAAATTCATTTGAATTTTTTCAGTAAAATATAAATTATATTCTGGCGTTTAGAATGCATAGGGGTCTAGAACCCTAGTCGTATTAATTTTTGTTGGTTTGGGTTCGATTCTTATTTAGTTTAATTTATGTTTTTTTTGTATGCTTCGTAGATTATTTGATTCTATTTTTGTTCATTTTTGGTTTAATGGAGTTCCTTTCTTTTGTTTGAAAAACTTGTATTGTGGATTTTTTTTTTTATTATTAATTTCAAATAAAATGAGACCCATCTGAAGTTTATACAACCACTCATTCCATAAAAACCTTATATTCCCCCAGGGCATAAATTAAAGCCCTTGCCCCAGGGCTCTGGTGGGTTGTGTCAACCCTGGAGGCATTGTTATATACGATTTGGACTATTTTGAACAAAATGGCCATCTTGCAATTTCTGCCTGATGTGTTTGGTGAAAAGAGTTGTAGATGCAGCGGAGGGGGGGCTGATTGAGCAGCAGGGGGAGCAAAAGTCCATCACTTTTGACTCTTAAATAGGACACTAGAACTTCTGATTACCAATCCAATGAACCCACTTTAAAGTTTTTATGATAACGCTTTCTATTAAAACCTTACATGCCACCAGGGCATAACTTACAATCATTGCCATGAGGGCTTTGGTGGTGGGTCATCCTCAAAGACACAATTTTCGGACCTTTCAAATTCGCTGAACAAAATGGCTGACTAAAAATTTTGATTGGAATTGCTTCGGGAAATGATTGGCGTTGGGGGGGGGGGCTATTTCCCATCCAATCACTTTTGACTATTTAAAAAGGCACTAGCCCTCTCAATTTGCAGTCGAATGTGCCTTTTTGATGTTTCTACGACAACTCCTTCTACAAGAAGTGTCCTGGTCTATTCCCCCCCTTTTGTTCCAACATTGTTCTTTACTTAGGTAGTGCTTTTGCGCTGCCTGTGATAGTCTTTTTCATGGAAATTTTTTTTTACATCTTTTTGGGTTTTTTCTATTAGACTCTAAAATTTTCGATTTTTGTAAATACTCCGAGGGGGGGGGGGTATTTTATTGGGGTCTTTCCTCTGGAGAGTAGTTTCCGCGAGGATAAATACCGGCTACCCATATAAACAGTGCCTTTCGATTTAGTTTTCAAGCAACATTTAGTTTTAAAGCATAATGAGCCCATTGCATAATTGTGGGGGTTGACATACCCAATATTTCTAGAGATATAGTTGCTGGACTGTTCTACTGTGCTGAACAATAGGGCTGTCTCAAAATTTTGTCTGGATGTGTTTGGAAAATGAACGAGCTTAGGAGGAGGGGTGCTTGCCCTTCAATCTCTTCTCACTATTAAAAGGGTACAAGAACTCTTAATTTTGAGTCAAATTAGATCATTTAAAAGTTTCAAGATATATCTAGGTATTATAGAGTGGCGGTGCCTATGATATTGCTTATATTCCCTTTTGAAAACGTGGATGTATATAGTTTTTTGCTCATTTTAAAGTCCCTCTAGACGTTCCCTAAAAATTTCTCGTTAATACCTGTAGCGTCATTAGTTACTGTAACTGTTGTGGCAGTATTAATAGTATACACATAGTGCCTTCTGGCTAGTTCAAAATCCGTCACAACTTATCCTTAAAGGTCTAACTTAATAATATAAGTTGTTGTTGAGATATTGCTTTGTCACCTTTCAGAAACTCCACATGCTCATAGTTGATTGTGATTTAGTTCAACATCCGCCTAAATACTCCTTAAAAGCTTCACCTTAATGCTCTTAGCTTGAGTAGTAGCAATAGTTGTATTAACATTAGTAGCAGTATGGGAACAGCACCTTCGGTTTCTTCAACATCCCCTTCAACACACGCTGAAAGTTTCAACTTAATATCATCAACCATTCCAGAAGCATTTCTGATACATCGTCTCACAACTTGTGTGGGTATAATGTGTTTTGATCTAAGTCCATACAGTATCAATATATCCCAAAATGATCGCCTTAATATCCTTAGTTTTAATAGCAGCAGTAGTTATGGTAGCAGTAAAATTAATAAAATTAATAGTAGTAGCCTTAGCTTTAGTGTCAGCAGTAGTAGTAGAAGTAGTGTTAGTAATAGCAGCAGTAGTAGTATTGAGTAGAAGCAGTAGCATTAGGTTGCATATATTTTTCTTTTGGTTAGTTCAGCATCCCCCACAACAAGTCCTGTTAGTTTCTCCTTCACACACCAAATTGTTCCTAAGATATTGCTGTTACGTCCTTTTGATAACCTGCATACAGACGGTATGTTGTGATTCGGTTCACCTTGCCCCTCAAAATTTCTTGAAAAATTCACCTTCATGCCCTTAGGCATAGGTGAATTAGTAGTGAGAGCAGTAGTTACTAGTAGTAGTATTGTAGTAGTTACAGTACTAATGTAGTAGTTACTACATTACTAGTAGCAGTATTAATAGCAATAGCGGAAGTTCTAGTAGCATCAGTAGTATTAACGAATTACATTTTGGTCAGTAGAATATCCCTCTCACCAATTCCTGGAAGTTTCAACTTAATACAATTAGCCATTGCTATGATGTCACTGACATATCCTCTTGAAAATGTGTATGTTCATATACTTCTTGAAATTTTCATCTCATTGTTCTTAGCCTTGTAAGTAGTTGCAATAGAAGTAGTCCCTACCTTAGACCCGCCTGTGCGACCAGAGGCACACAGGGCATCAAAAAGGAGCCGCCAATCTTACCGCAGGTTTGCTGCTGCCAGTATGTCCTCCCACTGAGGTTGGATTGATGCGTGCAGGTTACGGAGATCTGTCTAGTACGTTTGACGCAGGGTGTTTCTGGGTCTGCCACTGCGGCGTGGACTCGATGGCTGCCAAAGGAGCGCTGCATTTGGTAATCGGAGATTGTCCATACGTAGTACATGACCAGCGTATCTCCATCGGCATACTTTTATGATATGTCACTAGAGGCTGGCCCGTGTTGTCGCGGATGGATTGGTTTGTTTATTCTCTGCTGCCAACGGATGTTGAGAGTTCTTCTAAGACATGTCGTTTTCGAAAGCAAGTATTCTTGTCTCTTGTTCCTGGTTCAAGTGCCAGGTTTCGGCTGCGGAAAACAGGACTGGTATAACAATGCTATTGACGAGTAGATTTAGCCATATAGAGAAGCCATAGGACCACACACATTTCCGTAATCTATTGAAGACCCCGTTGGGTTGGCCAAATCTTGTGAGCACTTCTTTTGTGGTCGATTTGGTGCTTTCTATTATGCTTCCCAAGTATTTGAAATGGACGACTTGCTCTATGTGTTGGTCTCCACAGATGATGCTCAGGGGTGAGCATCATTTAAGTAATACTAGTAGTAATAAATGTAGCATTGATAGTAATATTAGTAGTAACATGGACATATTCCCTTTTGGTCAGGTGATCTTCCCTTTTTAGCATTTTCTGAAACTTTCATTTTAATAGTCAAATCAAATCTTGAGATCCACTCTTTTGACAATGTACATGCACTTAGCGTCTTTTGATTTAGTTCAAATTTCCCCTCAATATTGTAAATGGAGTAGTTTGAAAGTTGTAGTGGTAGCAGTAGGCCTACTAGTGGTGTTATTTGTATTAGGAGAGGTAACATGTAAATATTGCCTCTTTGAATATCCCTTTTATCATTTCCTGATAAGTCATTCCTGAGTTACACCCTTTTGACAATCTGTATAAACATAAAGTGTTTTTATTTAGTTCATTATTCTCTGAAAGGCTCACTTGAATGCCCTTCGTCTTTTTGGAAAGTAAAGTTCATATATGCACACCTTTCTCAATAACATATACTGTGTATAAACAATGCACGAATTGCTTTACTTCAGCCCTTGCCCTGAGGAATGTGGGAAGGTTCAAAGACATAGTTACTGGATCTTTCAACAATGCTGAACAAAATAGCTATTTGAAAATTTTGATCGGATGTGTTCTTGGGAATGATAGGCTTGGGAGGGGCTGATTGTCCTCCATTCTCTTTTGACTCTTAAAAAGGGCAATAAACTTCCGATTTCCAATTAAATGAGCCCAACCCGATCCGAAGTTTATACGACCACAGGTTCCATAAAAATCTTATATGCCCGGGCATAACTTACAACCCTTGCCATTGCTCTCCGGTGGGTTGTCTCCACCTGGAAGACATTACTATATGCTCTTTAGAATATTGTCAACAAAATGGCCATCTCACAATTTCGATCGAATGTGTTTTGAGAAAAGAGGATGTAAGAGAGGGGGAGTTGTTCTCTCTGTTAGTTGTTCTCTATCACTTTTGACTCTTAAAATTGAACTAGAACTATACATTTCCAATCAAATTAGCCTCCTCTAAAGTTCACAGGACAACCCCTTCCATTTAAAATTTTATATTCCACTGGGACATAACTTACAACCCTTGCCCCTAGACTTTGGGGGTATTGTAAACCCCAAAAGGCCTTGTTATTTGATCTTTGGACTTTTTTCTGAACAAATGGCTATCTCAAAATTTCTATTGGATGCATTCGGGGAAAATACAACGTGGGGGGTGGTAGCTGCCCTCCAATCACTTTGACTCTTAAAAAGCACACTAGAACTTCTGATTTCCAATCAAATGAGCCACCTCCGAAGTTTATGCGACTACTTTTTCCATAAACTTTATATAACCCCAGGGCATAATTTACAACCCTTGCCCTGAGGGCTGGGGGGATGTCATCCTCAAAGACACAAATTTGGGATCTTTCAACTACGTTGAACAAAAAGGCTATCTAAAAATTTTGTTTGGATGTGTTTGGGGAAATTATGGGAGTGGGGGGATATTTGCCCTCTAATCACTTTGACTGTGTAAAAGAGCACTAGAAATTTAAATTTCCAATCGAATGAGCCCCTTTTGAAGTTTCTATGACAACTCCTTCTATACGAAGTGCCCTGGTCTAAAAAAGAGGTAAATAGGTAAAACATTATGCCGTCATTGCTCTTTACTTAGGCAGCGCTATTGCATTGCCAATGATCTTTGGACTATTTTTGAGCAAATGGCAATCTCAAATTTTCTGTCAGATGCATTTCGGGAAAATACGATATGTATGTGTATGGGGGACTCTTGAAAAGGGCACTAGAGCTTCTGATTACCAATCCAATGAGCCGCCTCTGAAGTGTGTGCAACCATCTTTTCCATAAAAACCTTATATGTCCCCGGGGCATACCTCACAACCCTTGCCCCGAGGGCTGTGTGTGTAGGGAGGCGGGGTGGGGTTGTTATCCTCAACGACATATCTTCTGGACCTTTCAGGTACACTGAACAAATGGCTATCTCAAAATTTATATTAGACGGTTTTCAGGAAAATATGACGTGTTTCTTTTTTTGGGGGGGGGGGGGTTACCTGCCCCCCGATCACTTTGACTCTTGAAAAGGGTAGTAGAGCTTCAGATTATCAATCCAATGATCCTCCTTTGAAGTTTGTACGACTATCTTTTTTATAAAAGACCTTATATGCCCCCTGGGCATAACTTGCAACCCTTGTCCTGAGGGCTGTGGGGTGTCTCCATCCTCAAGGACATATTTTCCGGACCTTTCAACTATGCTAAGCAAAATGGCATCTTAAAATTTTGATTGGATATGTTTAGGGTAATGATGGGTGTGGAGAAGGAAGGGGGCTGGTTGCCCTCCAGTCACTTCCGATTATGAAAAAAGGCACTAGACCTTTCAATTTCCAATCGAATGAGCCCTTTTTTGAAGTTTCTACGATAATTTCTTCTATACGAAGTGCCCTGTTCTAAAAAAAAAAAAATAATAATAATAAACAAATAATACATTGTGTCCACATCGCTCTTTATTTAGACAGCGCTATTGCGCTGCCTATGATTATTTTTGAAGGGCTTAGTCCAAAGAAACATGAAAAAAATTATGAGAGAGCATGTAATCAGTTGTGAATGTAAACCTCTCCTATATTTAGGTTATGAAGATGATTCTAGTATCCTAGATAAAAATGCTAGTAAAATGAATTAATTTTCGGATGTTCTGATAGTCCAAGGTGCAAGAGTCAGTTTGAAAATTAATGTCAAGAAGACCTATTTGCTTATACTAAGAATTAATGAAGGCAAATAGGTGATTTTGAGTTACAAGAAGATCGATTGAATGAATAGCTTTACTTGCTTGGGTAGTATTATTAGTAAAGATGGTGGATGTAGTGGAGATATAAAAAGTAGAATAGCTAAGGCCTAAGATGTTTTTTTGCTGTTGTAAAAAGTTTGGAAGAATCGGAAGATAAGCCTTCGAACCAAGACTAGAAAATTTGAATGCGACAGTAATGATACTGGTCAAGTATTGTTCCAGAACATGAGCGCTATGCAGAGAAAGATTTATTAAATGATTTTCAGTTGAATTGTCCAGAGGTAGTATTTATGTACCTGTTTGACTAACTCTATGTCAAACAACAGGCTGCACAAAAAATGTGGTTCTAACCCACTTTATAGAGCTATAATGAAATAAAGATTGAGATGACTAGGACACATATTAAAGATGAAGAAGGATAGATCAAAGATTGTTCTTATTCGCCATCCATACATATTCAGACAAAAAGCTTGTTGTCCCTGACTGGAGAGGGAATAAGTCATAAGGGATGATTTAAAGTAAGAAGAACCGTAAAGACTGAAACTTTGAACAGATTGGGGGAAGAGGAGCGTGCGCAGCTGTCTTGGCCTCAGGGAGCTTGGTGCTGTAGTGAGTTTTTGGTAGTTATAGCAGTGGTATATTGTTGACTTGAAGTAGATTTTTGGCGGGTAGTTTTGTTTCTTTTGCTTTGTAAAGAAAGCCCTGTTTCCTCAGTACGCCAACAGAGTTACGGTAATCTTTATTCAGTTTTGCTGTAATATCTTTTTTGAGGGGGCTTTGTTCTGGTGTAGTCTGATCTCACTTTGGATTGGTTTTATATAAATGAACTTCTTATTGGAATCAAGACATCAATGTGCAATCAGAATTTGAATCGGAAAACCTCTGGCAGCGTCGTATATCTACTATTTACTTAGTATTTCCAATAGTTTTTGTGCGAGACAGCCTTTTAAAGCCAATTTTCTTGCTATTGAGATTTGTGAGAAGCACTTTTCTTTTTGTATTTAATATGGGGCTTATCCTAAATGTCCCTTAGATCTATGCTATTGCGTATTTAGATCTTTGCTCAGACTGGATCTGAGTATATAGATCTTTGCTCAGACTGCAGTGGAGGAGGAGCGTGCACAGTTGTGGCAGCATCACTTGGTCTTGTGTTGCGATGAGTTGAAAGTTGTATCAGTAGTTGTAGTTTCCCTTTTGGATGTTGATAACAAAAAAAAAATCATTGTTTTCAGGATGGCGTATCTTAAGCCAAAATTTTAATAATGTCTGGAAAAATATACTAATCTCCTGGCAAAGAACTGTTCTTTAATCGCTATCCCTTCGTCTATCACAAATCAAACGAAATGCTGGAGGTGCCTTATATCTATTTTATTAAATTCTATTCTAGTTTTTCCATTTCTAATAAATTCTATATTAAATTAGGTTAAATTACATATTTGTACATCAATCAAGTTTATTTTAAATCCTCTTCATCTTCTAAATTCTAGTTCCAGATTCCCATTCGAAGGCCACATGAATACAAAGATGAATATAATGAATGTAGATCCATTCGAGGACGTTTTCATCAGTACTTTATCCTTGGAGAGACAATAGACTGTTCCAAATGGAAGGACGATTATGCAAATAGTGAACGCTGGGAGACTTTAAAAGATCCCGAAGCCTTGGTAAGATTTTCGGCATATTAGTGCATGTTGGCAACTTGGTGTACATTTGTCTTTATGCTTTTGTGGCCTAGTTTCTTTACTATCAGTAAAGTATGATGGCTGACAGACATATAAAGAGAAACTATAGCGTATTGTCTTTTGTAAACATAAAGTAAAAACTGTGTTGCCCTCACCAAGCAAGAACTTCAAAGTCGCCTTACACCGCCATTAGTGCATGTTGGGTACTTGGTGAATATTTGTCTTTATGCTTTTGTGACCTAGTTTCTTTACTATCAGTAAAGTATGATGGCTGACAGACATATAAAAAGAAACTATAGCGTATTGTATTTTTTAGAAATAAGTCGAAAAATGTATTGCCCTTACCAAGCAATAAGTTCTAAGACAATCGACACCGCCATTTCTGTATGTTGCGCATTTATTTTACATCTATATCTCTTATATTTTGTCCTAGTTTCCTTAAACACCGTAAAGTTTTGTTCTTGACTGGCATATCCAGAAACCCTCTTGCGTATTGTATTTTGTAAACATAAGGTAAAAACTCTGTTGCCATCCCTAAGCAAGAGCTTCAAGGTCGCCTTACATGGCCACTAGTGCTTGTTGGGGACTAGCTGAATATTTGTCTTTATGCTTTTGTGCCTTATTTTCTTTATTATCAGTAAAGTATGATGTCTGACTGACATATAAAGAGAAACTATAGCGCATTGACTTTTTTAAACATAAAGCAAAAAACTCTGTTGCCATTACCAAGCAAGAACTTCAAAGTCACCTCACATCGCTATTAACACATGTTGGCTACTAGGTGAATTTATGTCTTCATGCTTATTGTGTCCATTTTTGTTACTCTATGGAAAATTTGGTGTCTGACTGATATCTAAGAGAAACTATATCGCATTGTTTTTTGTAAACATAATGCGGAAACTCTATTGCCGTCACCAAGAAAGAACTTCAAAGTCACCTTTCATTGCAACTACCTTTTGTTGGGTACTTGCTCAACATTTGTCTCTATGCTTTCGTGCCCTAGTTTCTTTACTATCAGTAATGTATGTTGTCTGACAGACATCTAAGAGAAACTGTGTCTCATTGTTTTTTGTAATCATAAGGCAAAAACTGTGTTGCCCTCACCAAACGAGAAATTCAAAGACACTTTACACAGCCTTTTCTGTATGTTGCGCATTAGTTTTACATTTGTCTCTATTCTTTTGTGACCTTATTTCCTTACTATTAGTCAATTATTTTGGCTGACATAAATATTAATAGAAAATATGGCGTATTGTAATACTTAAACAACTGGCGAAAACTGTATTGCCCTCACCAAACAATAACTTCTAAGTTGCCTTACACCGCCATTAGTGCAGTTTGCGAATTAAGAATACAATTGTTAATATTATTTTTTTGCTTAAGTTACTTACTATTAGTAAATCATTATGTCTGACAGAAGTATACATAGAAACTATGTCGTATTGTAATATGTAAGAGGATGGCAAAAACTCTGTTGCCCTCACCAAGAAATAAGTTCTTAGATACTCTACACAGACATTTCTGTTCGTGGGGCATTAGTTATAGAGCTTTAATTATTATGGTTTTACATAGTTCTTCTACTATAAGTAAAGTATGATTGCTGAAAGATGTATAAAGAGAAACTATATCGTCATGGATTTTATATAAGTAAGACCAAAACTTTATTGCCCTCAAAAAGCAAGAACTTCAAAGTCACTTTACATTACCACTAGTGCACATTGGGGACTTGCCGGAGGTTTGTCTTTATGCTTTTGTGACCTAGTTTCGTTACTATTTGCAATGTTTGTTGGCTTACTGACAAATAAGAGAAACTATAGTTTATTGTCATATTTATACGATTTGGGGAATTTGTGTTGCCCTCAACAATACAGAACAACTAACACGACGAAAATCATCATTAGTGTTCATTGGGTACTTGGTGAATGTTTGTCTCTATGCTTTTGTGACCTAATTTCTTTACTATTAGTAAAGTATGATGGCTGACAGACATATTAAGAGAAACTATAGCGTATTATCTTTTTTAAACATAAGGCAAAAACTGTGTTGCCCTCACCAACGATAACTTCAAAGCAGCCTTACATTGTCACTACTGGTCGTTGGGAAATTTGTGTAATATTTGTTACTAATATTTTTTTACTTTAGTTGCTTATTTTCAGTAAAGCGTGTTTGCTGTCAGACGTCTTCTTACAAAATCTGTCGGAATGTAATACTTATACAAATGGCAAAAACTGTATTGCCCTCAACAAGAAAGAACTTCTAAGCCGGCTTACATCACCATTAGTGCATGTTGGGTACTAGGTAAACATTTGTCTTTATGCTTTTAGGGCCTAGTTTCTTTACTATAAGTAAAGTATGTTGGCTGACAGACATATAAAGAGAAACTATAACGTATTGCCTTTTTTAATCATAAGGCATAAACTGTGTTGCCCTCACCAAACGATAAATTCTAAGTCGCCCTACATCGCCATTAGTGTTTGTTGGGTAGTTGGTGTACATTTGTCTTTATGCTTTTGTTACCTAGTTTCTTTACTATCAGTAAAGTATGTTTGCTGACAGACGTATAAAGAGAAACTATAGCGTATTGCCCTTTGTAAACATAAGGTAAAAACTGTATTGCCCTCACCAAGCAAGAACTTCAAAGTCGCCTTACACCGCCATTAGTGCATGTTGGGGACTTGCTGGATATTTGTCTTTATGCTTTTGTGCCTTGGTTCTTTACTATCAGTAAAGTATGTTGGCTGACAGACATATAAAGAGAAACTATGGCGTATTGTAATATTTAGAAATAAGGAAAAAATTGTATTGCCCTCACCAAGCAAGAAGTTCTAGGTTGCCCTACATGACCACTGGTGCTCATTGGGGACTTGCTGGATATTTGTCTCTAAGCTTTTGTGCCTTTAGTTCTTTACTATTAGTAATGTATTTTGGCTGACAGATAAATAAAGACAAACTATAGCGTATTATCTTTTTTATACATAATACAGAAATTGTGTTGCCCTCACCAAGCAATAACTTCAAAGTAACCTTACACCGCCATTAGTGCATGTTGGGGACTTGGTGTAAATTTGTCTCTATTATTTTGTGAACTCGTTTGTTTATTATTCTTAAATTATTATGGCTGACAGACATATAATGAGAAACTATATCGTATTGTCTTTTTTATACATATGGCAAAAACTGTATTGCCCTCACCAAGCAAGAACTTCTAAGTAACCTTACACCGCCACTAGTGCATGTTGGGTACTAGGTGTACATTTGTCTTTATTGTTATGTGGCCTAGTTTCTTTACTATCAGTAAAGTATTTTGGCTGACAGGAATATTCAGAGGAACTATATCGTATTGCCTTTTTCAATTATAATATGGAAACTCTGTTGCCCTCACAAATCAATAACTTCAAAGTTACATTACATCGCCATTACTGTTTGTTGGGTACTTGGCAGACATTTGTATTGATTATTTTTTTGCCTAGTTTTTTTACTATCAGTAAAATTTGATGCCCGACAGACATATAAAGAGAAACTATAGCGTATTATACTATGTAATAAAAAAGCGAAAACTGTGTTGCCGACAACACGCTATTAGGTTTAAGAAAGCTTTACTTATAATTACCGTTTGTTACGTATGAGGTCAACATTTATCATTATTCTTTTGTGACTTTGTATGCTTAATCTCTGTCTTTTATGATGGTAGACTTGCGTTTACAGAGAAACTATAGCGTATAGTATTATGTAGTAATAAGGCATAAACTGTATTGACCTTACCAAGCACGAGGTTCAAAGTCGCCCCACACCACTATTAGCGCTTGTTGGGTACTTGGTGAACATTTGTCTTTATGCTTTTGTGCCCTTGGTTCTTTACTATCAATAAATCGTCTTGGCTGACTAACATATATAGAGAAACTATGTCGTATTGTATTATTTAGAAATAAAACGTAATCTGTATTGCCCTTCCAAAGCAATAGGTTCAAAGTCAGTTTACATTGCCACTACCGTATATTGGCGACTTGCCGAATTATTGTACCTATGTTTTTTTTGCTCATTTTCGGTACTAGCAGTAAAGTTTTTTGTCTGTCAAAACTCTAAAAAGTAATTATTATCTATTGCCTTTTCTTAGCATAAGTCTATAACTCTGTTGCGATTTCAACGATGGAACTTCAATCACGCGTCAGATCGCCATTTGCAAAATTTGGGTCCTATGTGAATTTATGTATCCACGCTGATGTTGTCCATTTTCTTTACCCTACTACAAAATTAAAGTAAGACTAACATATACAAATTACCTATAACCAAGTTCCTGTTGTCAGCACAAAGCAAAACCTGTGTTTCGCTCACCACGCAAGAACTTCAAAGTAGCCTTACACTGCCATTAGTGCATGTTGGGTACTTGGTGAATATTTGTCTTTATGCTTTTGTGACCTAGTTTCTTTACTATCAGTAAAGTATGAGGGCTAACAGACGTATAAAGAGAAACTAGAGACTATTTTCTTTTTTAAACATAAGGCAAAAACTGTGTTGCCCTTCCAAAGCAAGAACTTCAAACGCCTTACACCGCACGTAGTGCATGTTGGGTACTTGGTGAACACTTGTCTTTATGCTTTTTTGGCCTAGTTTCTTTACTATCAGTAAAGTATGTTGGCTGACTGACATAAAAGAGAAACTATAGCGTATTGACTTTTGTAAGCATAAAGCAAAAACTGTGTTTACCACACCACGCAAGAACTTAAATGTAGCCTTACAAACCCATTTGTGCGTGTTGGGGACTTGGTGAATATTTGTCCTTATGCTTTTGCGGCCTAATTTCTTTACTATCAGTAAAGTATGATTGGCTGACAGACATATAAAGAGAAACTACAAGGCATTGCTTATTTGAATGACAAAACAAAAACTGTGTTATCCTTATCAATCACTAGATTCAAAGTCGTCTTACGTCGCAACTACTGTTTGGTTGGTCCATAGCGAATATTTTTTCTAAACTTGTTGTGTTTAATTTCGTTACTATCAGTAATTTAGGTAGTATTAATGATGTATAAGAGAAACGAGCTCGCAGTGACATTTGTAAAAATAATAAGGAAACTCTAGTTCACTAACAACTCAATAACTTCATAGTAGCCGTTCATTACCATTACTTCTAGGTAGGTACTTGATGTCCATTTGTCTTTATTCTTTTTTTACATATTATATCTACTCTTAGTCTAGTATGAGAGTTTACTGAAGTATTAAGAGAAACTCTGGCGTATTGACTTTTTTAAACAAATGACGAAAACTGTATTGACATTACAACTAAATAGGTACAAAGTAGCGTTACATTACTATAACCGCTAGTTTGGGGCTTACTGGCTACTTGTTCCTTGCTGTTGGTGTCTAATTTCTTTACTATCAACAATGTATATAGTCTGACTGATATATAAGAGAAACTATAGTTCAGTTTTTTTTGTAATCATATGGCGGAAATTCTATTGCTCTTACCAAGCAATAACTTCAAACACCTTGAACAGCATTTACATTTTGTTGGGTGCATGGTGTTTACTTGTTTTATGCTTGTTGGGTTTACGTTTGTTAATATCTGTAAAGTATGTTGTCTGACTTACATATAAGAGAAACTATAGTTTATTGTTTTTTGTAAACATTAGGCGGAAACTGTATTGCCTTCACCAATCAAGAACTTCAAAGACGCCTGACACCGTCATTACCGTATGTTGGGGGCTTGCTCAAGATTTGTCTTTATGCTTTTGTGGCCTAAGTTCTTTACTATCAGTAAAGTATGTTGGCTGACAGACATATAAAGAGGAACTATAACGTATTGCCTTTTGTAAACATAAGACAAAAACTGTGTTGCCCTCACCAAGCAAGAACTTCAAAGTCGCCTTACACCGCCATTAGTGCATGTTGGGTACTTGCTGAATATTTGTCTTTATTCTTTTGTGGCCTTTGTTCTTTACTATCTGTAAATTATGTTGGCTGACAGACATATAAAGAGAAACTATGGCGTATTATAATATTTAGTAATAAAACAAAAACTGTATTGCCATTACAAAGCAATAGGTTCTATGTAGGTCCACTTTACTATTACCGTATAATGGGTACTAGGTGAAATTTTGTACTCTTTCTGATTTTGCTCATGTTCTGTAGTCTCAGTAAAGAATGTTGTATTACAAAAAGAGATTAAGTAATTATTTCCTATTTCCATTTGGTCTCACAAATCAAAAACTCTGTTGCCCACATCACTCAATAGGTTAAAAGTCGGGTTACGTTGCAATTACTATATTTTGTTTACTTGGCGTAATCATGTCTTTATGCTTATTGTGTCTATGTTCTTTAATATCAGTCAAGTTTATTGTAAGACAAACATATAATGAGTAACTTTATACTATTTCTTAAAGTCAGCACAAAGCAAAACTGTGTTGCCCTCACCACGCAAGAACTTAAATGTAGCCTTACAAACTCATTTGTGCGTGTAGGGTCCTTGGTGAATCTTTGTCCTTATGATTTTGTGACCTAATTTCTTTACTATCTGTACATTAGGATGGCTCACAGAGTTATAAGAGAAACTATATCGCATTGTCTTTTGTAATCAAAAGGCAAAAACTCTGTTGCCCTTCCTAAGCAGTAACTTCAAACGCCTTACACCGCAATTACTGTTTGTTGGGTACTTAGTGATTATTTGTTTTATATTTTTTGGGTCTAATTTCTGTACTATCAGTAAAGTATGTTGGCTGACTGACATATAAAGAGAAACTACATCGTATTATCTTTTTTATACATAAGACAAAAACTGTGTTGCCCTCATCAAGCAATAACTTCAAAGTCGCCTTGCACCGCAATTAGTGATTGTTGGGTACTTGGTGAATATTTGTCTTTATGCTTTTTTGACCTAATTTCTTTACTATCAGTAAAGTAGGATGGCTGACAGACATATAAAGAGAAACTATAGCGTATTGTCTTTTGTAAACATAAGGCAAGCACTCTGCTGCCACATTGCAAGTATTTGAAGAGAACATCTGAAGCCATAAATATGTTAATAACTGGCTGGATAAATATACTTAATGCTCCTGTGCCATAGAACTGTTCTTTAATCAGCTATCCCTTCGTCTATCACAAATCAAACGAAATCCTGGAGTTGCCTTATATCTATTTTATTAATAAGGCAAAAACTGTGTTGCCCTCACCAAGCAATTAATTCAATGTAGCGTTACACTGCCATGTGTATGTGTTGGGTACTTGGCGATTTTTTGTACTCTTGTTTATTTTGTCTATTGTTTTTACTATCAGTAAAATTTGTTGGCTGACAAACATATAAAGAGAAATTACAACCCATTGCCTTTACTAAGCATAAAGCAAAAACTGTGTTGCCCTTACCACGCAAGAACTTAAAAGTAGCCTTACATCGCCACTACTGCACGTTGGGTACTTGGTTAAAATTTGTCTCTATGATTTTGTGTTTTACTTTTTTTACTATCAGCAATGTATGTTGTCTGACAGACATATAAGAGAAACTATATCTTATTTTCTTTTGTAATCATAAGGCGGAAACTCTGTTTCCCTCACCAAGCAATAACTTAAAAGTCGCCTTACACTGCCATTTGTGTTTTTTGGGTACTTTGCGAAATTTTGTCTTCATGCTTATTCTGCCCATTTTCTGTACGATCAGTATAGTTTGGTATCTGACAAACATATAATAAGGAATTATAACCTATTGCCTTGAGTAATCACAAGGAAAAACTATGTTGCCCTCACCACGCAAGAACTTCAAAGTAGCCTTATACTATCGTTTGTGCGTGTTGGGTACTTGGTGAATATTTGTCTTTATGCTTTTGTGACCTATTTTCTTTACTATCAGTAAAGTATGATAGCTGACAGACATATAAAGAGAAACTATAGCGTATTGTCTTTTTTAAACATAAAGCAAAAACTCTATTGCCATTACCAAGCAAGAGCTTCAAAGTAACCTCACATCACTACTTGCACAAGTTGGGTTCTAGGTGAATTTATGTCTCCAAGCTTATGCTGCTCATTTTCTTTACTATTAGTAAAGTTTATTGGCTGACTAATATATAAAGAGGAACTATATCTTATTATAATTTTTAGTAATAAGAAAAAAACTGTATTGCCCTTACAAAGAAGTAGGATCAAAGTCGGCTCACATTACCATTACTTTTTATTTGGGGCTTGCTGAAAACTTGTCTCTTTGCTTGTGGTGTTAAATTTTTTTACTATCAATAAAGTAGGTTGTCTGACTGATATATAAGAGAAACTATATTTTAGTGTCTTGTGTAAATATTATGTGGAAAATCTGTTGATTTTACCAATCAATAAATTCAAACGCGTTAAACCACAATTACTTTTTGTTTGCCGCTTGGTGAAAATTTGTTCTATGATTTTTTGGTTTACTTCCTGTACTATCTGCAAAGTATGTTGTCTGACAGACATATAAAGAGAAACTATAAAGTATTGCCTTTTGTAAACAAAAGACAAAAATTGTGTTGCCCTCACCAAGCAAGAACTTCAAAGTCGCCTTACACCGCCATTACTGCTTATTGGGGACTTGCTGGAGATTTGTCTTTATTCTTTTGTGCCCTAGTTTCTTTACTATCAATAAATTATCCTGGCTGACTGACATATAAAGAGAAACTATGTCGTATTATAATATTTAGAAATAAGTCAAAAACTGTGTGTTGCCGTCACCAAGCAAGAAGTTCTAAGTCACCTTACATTACAACTAGTGCATATTGGGGACTTGCTGGAGATTTGTCTCTATGATTTCTTTCCTTTGTTTCTGTACTATCAGTCAATTATGATGTCTGACTTACTTATAAAGAGTAACTATGTCGAATTGTATTTTGTAGACATAAAAAATAAACTTTATTGCCATTACAAAGCAAGAGGTTCAAAGTCGCCTCACACCGCCATTAGTGCAGGTTGCGTACTTTGCTTACATTTGTCATTATTCTTTGTGGCCTTGTTTCTCTACTTTCTGTAAATTATCCTGTCTGACTAACATATAAGAGAAACTATGTTTCATTGTCTTATTTATATATTAGGCGAAAAATCTGTTACCCTCGCCAATCAATAACTTCACAATCACGTTAAACCACCATTACTGTTTGTTGGGGGCTTGGCGTTAATTTTTCTGTATTTTGTTTGGTCCTAATTTCTTTACTATCAGTCATGTATTATAGCTTTAAGATTTATATTACAAACTACGCAGTTACTATTTGTCGGACAAGACAAAACTTTGCTATAGACATCAAGCAAGAGATTAACATTTTTCTTAAGCAGCAAGAACCACCTAGTGGTGCCTTACTGGATATTTGTCTTTATACTTTCGGGGCCTATTTTCTTTCCTATCAGTAAAGTATGTTGGCTGACAGACGTATAAAGAGAAACTATATAGTATTGTCTTTTGTAATCATAAGGCAAAAATTGTGTTGCCCTCACCAAGCAAGAACTTCAAAGTCGCCTTACACCGCAATTACTGCATGTTGGGTACTTGGTGAATATTTGTCTTTATGCTTTTGGGGCCTAATTTCTTTACTATCAGTAATTTTTGTTGGTTGACAGACATATAAAGAGAAACTGTGTCTCTGTGTCTTTTGTAAACATATGGTGAAAACTCTTTTGCCCTTCTCAATCCGGAGATTTACACACCGTTAATCACACTTTCTGTTGATTGTGTCCGTGGTCTATATCTGTCTTTATGGTTTCTTGACCTATTTTCTTTACTATTAGTCATGTATGATATTTCGCAGACGTTTAAGAGAAACTGTCGCGCATTGTCTTTGAAAGCATAAGGCAAAACTTTGCTTCCCTGACAACGCAAGAACTTAAATGTAGCCGTACACTCCCACTTGTGCTCTATGGGGACTTGATGGATGTTTGTCCCTATTTTTTTGCGGCTGAATTTCTTTACTATAAATCTAATCTTTTGGATGACGGATATATAAAGATGAACTACAACCCATTGCGTATTGTAAGCTCAAGACAAAAACTTTGCTGCCCTCGCCAAGCAAGAGGTTCAAAGTCGCCTTACACCGCCATTAGTGCATGTTGGGTACTTGGTGTACATTTGTCTTTATGCTTTTGTGGCCTAGTTTCCTTACTATCAGTAAAGTATGTTTTCTGACAGACGTATAAAGAGAAACTATTGCGTATTGTCTTTTGTATAATTTTTGTAATATATTATATCGTATAAGTCAAAACCTGTGTTGCCCTCACAAAAACGAGCTTCAAAGTCGCCTTACAAACAGCCATTAGTGCATGTTGGGTACTTGGTGAACATTTGTCTTTATGTTTTTGTGGCCTAATTTCTTTACTATCAGTAAAGTATGTTGGCTGACAGACATATAAGAGGAACTATAGCGTATTGTCTTTTTTAAACATAAGGCAAAAACTGTGTTGCCCTTACCAAGCAGGAGCTTCAAAGTCATCGCTACTAGCGAATGTTGGGTGCTTGGTGAACTTTTGTCTTTATGCTTTTGTGACCCAGTTTCCTTACTATCAGTAAAGTATGATTGGCTGACTGGCATATACAGAGTATCTCTAGTGTATTGTATTTTTTATAATTTTGGTATGATTTTTGATCACAAAAGGAAAAACATGTGTTGCCCTCACCAAGCGCGAAATTAACAGTTGCCGTTAACCGCATGTTCTGTCGGTTAGTTTTTTGGTCTACATTTGTCCTTATTCTTTCTTTGACTAGTTTCTTTACTCAAATACATTCTTATCTGATAGTTTCACTAATCTATTTCATGTTTGATTCTTGACATGCGTTTAAAGAGAAACTGTATATTTTTGACTTTTGTATTCAAATGTTAATATCACTTTTTAAATTCCCAATCAGTAACTATACACAACGTAAACAACCATGACTGCTTGGTTGGTACTTAGTGATTATTTTTCTTTATTTTTCTGGGTCTGAATTTCTGTACTATCAATAAAGTATGATAGCCGACAGATATAGATAAAATATAACGTATTGCCTTTTGTAAGCATAAGGCAAAAACCCTATTGCCGTCGCCATGCAAGAACTTCAAATTCATCTTACAGCACCGCTAATGGATGTAGGGTCCTTGGTGAATATTTGTCTTTATGATATTGTCGCCTATTTTCTTTACTATCAGTAAAGTATGTTGTCTGACAGATATATAAGAGAAACTATATTTTAGTTTCTTTTGTAAACATTATTTTAAAACTGTATTGCCCTCACCAATCAAGAACTTCAAATTAACCTTGCATCGTAATTACTGCTTGGTTGCTGCTGGTTCAACATTTGTCTTTTTGATGTTGTGGTTTAAATTTTTTACTATCTGTAAAGTGTGTTGTCTGACAGATATATAAAGAGAAACTATAGCGTATTGTCTTTTGTAAACATAAGGCTAAAACTGTGTTGCCCTCATCAAGCAAGAACTTCAATGTTGCCTTACACCGCCATTACTGCTTGTTGGGTACTTGGTGAAAACTTTTTTTTTGCTTTTTTTGTTTAAATATAGTGTGTTGTCTGACTGACGTATAAAGAGAAACTATAGTTTATTGTATTTTGTAATCATTATTCGAAATCTGTGTTTCCCTAATAAATAATGAACTTAAATGTTGTCTTGCACCTCCATTAGTGGTTGTCGGGTACTTGGTGAATACTTGTTGTTTGCTGTTGTGTTCTAAATAAAGTGTTTTGTCTGACTTATGTAAAAGTGGAACCAAAACGCATTTTCTTTTTTAATCATAATTTGAAAACTGTGTTGCTTTCACCAAGCATGACCTTTACAGACGCCTTGAACTTCCATTAGTGGTTGTTGGGTACTTGGTGAATAATTGTCTTTATGCTTTTTTGGCCTTATTACTTTACTATCATTAAAGTATGATGTCTGACAGATTTATAAAGGTAAAATAAAACGTATTGTTGTTTTTGAACATATCTCTAAAACTGTGTTGCCCACACCAAGCAAGAACTTCAATGTTATCTTACACCGCCATTAGTATATGTTGGGTACTTGGTGAATATTTGTCTTTACGCATTTTTGGCCTAATTTCTTTACTATCAGTAAAGTATGATGACTGACAGAAGTATAAATAGAAACTAAAGAGTATTGTCTTTTGTAATCACAATGAGAAAACTGTGTTGCCCTCACCAAGCAACAACTTCAAAGTCACATTACACCGCCATTAGTAAATGTTGGGTACTTGGTGAATATTTGTCTTTATGCTTTTGTGACCTAGTTTCTTTACTATCAGTAAAGTATGATGACTGACAGACATATAAAGAGAAACTATAGCGTAGTGTCTTTTGTAAACATAAGGCAAAAATTCTGTTGCCCTTCCCAAGCAGTAACTTTAAACACCTTTCACCACCACTTCTTCTTGTTGGTTACTTGGCGATAACTTTTCTTTTTTTTTTTGTGTCGCTTGTCAGGTACTATCTGTAAAGTTTTATAACCTACAGATATAGAGGACATACATTCCATTTCATATTGGAAGGTCATGACAAAAACTGTATTGCCGTCGTCATGCAAGAACTTCAAAGTAATCTTGCACCGCCGCTAATGGATGTTGGGTACTTGGTAAATATTTGTCTTTATGCTATTGCGGCCATATTTCTCTACTAACATTAAAGTATGAAGGCTGACAGCCTCATATAGAGAAACTAAAGAGCATTGTTTTTTGTGATCACATGGCTAAAACTCTGTTGCCCTTACCAAGCAATAGCTTCAAAGTCACCTTACATCACAATTACTGAATGTTGGGTACTAGATGACTATTTGTTTTATGCTTTTTTGGCCAAATTTCTTTACTATCATTAAAGTATGTTACCTGAAAGACGTATATAAAGAAACTCAAGCGCATCGTCTTTTGTGAACACATCGCAAAAACTCTGTTGCCTTTACCAAGCAGAAACTTCAAAGTCACCTTACATCACTACTACTTTATGTTGGGTACTAGATGAATATTTGTTTTACGCTTTTTTGGCCTAATTGCTCTAATATGATTATAGTATGTAGCCTGACAGAAGTATATAGGGAAAATATAGCGTTTTTTCTTTTGTAAACACATGCAAAAAACTCTGTTGCCCTTACCAAGCAAAAACTTCAAAGTCACCTTACACCACTATTACTGCATGTTGGGTACTTGGTGAATATTTGTCTTTATGGTTTTTTGGCCTAAGTTCTTTACTATCAGTAAAGTATGTTGGCTGACAGACATATAAAGAGAAACTATAACGTATTGCCTTTTGTAAGCATAAGGCAAAAACTGTGTTGCCCTCACCAATCAAGAACTTCAAAGTACCCTTAAATTGCCGTTACTGCATGTTTGGTACTTGGTCTACATCTGTCATTATGCTTTTGTGACCTAGTTTCTTTACTATCTGTAAAGTATGTTAGCTCACAGACGTTTAAAGAGAAACTGTACCGTATTGTCTATTTGTAAACATAAGGTGAAAACTGTGTTGCCCTCACCAAGCAAGAACTTCAAAGTCGCGTTACACCGCCATTAGTACATGTTGGGTACTTGGTGAATACTTGTCTTTATGCTTTTTCGGCCCAATTTCATTACTATCAGTATAGTATGATATTTCAGAGCCTTATAAATAGAATCTATAAAGCAGTGACTTTTGTTATCACAAGTTGAAAACTTTGTTTCTCTCACCAAGCAAGAACTTCAATGTCGCGTTGCACTACCATTAGTACAGGTTGGGAAATTGATGAATACTTGTCTTTATGCTTTTGTGGCCTAATTTCTTTACTATCATTAAAGTATGATGACTGACAGACGTATAAATAGAAACTACAACGTATTATCTTTTGTAAACATATGGTGAAAACTGTGTTGCCCTCACCAAGCAAGAACTTCAAAGTCACGTTGCATCGCCATTATTGCTTGTCGGGTGCTGGGTGAATATTTGTCTGTACGCTGATATGGCCTATTTTCTTTACTATCAGTAAAGTATGATAGCTGACATACATATAAAGAGAAACTATAATGTATTGCCTTTTGTAAGATCAAGGCAAAAACTGTGTTGCCCTCACCAAGCAATAACTTCAAAGTCGCCTTACACCGCCATTAGTGCATGTTGGGTACTTGGTGAATATTTGTCTTTATGCTTTTTTGGTCCAATTGTATTACTATCAGTACATTATGTTGACTCACAGTCTTATAAATAGAAACTATAACGCATTTTATTTTGTTAACATAAGTTTAAAACTTTGTTGCCTTTACCAAGCAAGAACTTCAATGTCAAGTTGAACTACCATTAGTACATGTTGGGTAATTGGTGAATACTTGTCTGTATGCTTTTTTGGACTAATTACTTTACTATAAGTAAATTATGATGACTGACAGACTTATAAAGAGAAACTATAGCGTATTGTCTTTTTTAAACATAAGGCGAAAACTGTATTGCCCTCACCAAGCGATAAGTTCAAAATAGCCTTACACCACAATTACTGCATGTTGGGTATTAGCTGTACATTTGTCTTTATTCTTTTGTGACCTAGTTTCTTTACTATCAGTAATGTATGATGGCTGACAGACGTATAAAGAGAAGCTATAGCGTATTGTCTTTTGTAAACATAAGGCAAAAACTGTGCTGCCTTCATCAAGCATGAACTTCAAAGCCGCGTTGAAGCGCCATTAGTAGATCTCGGGTACTTGGTGAATATTTGTCTTTATGCTTTTGTGGCCTAATTTCTTTACTATCAGTAAAGTATGATGACTGACAGACGTATAAAGAGAAACTATAGCGTATTGTCTTTTGTAAACATAAGTTGAAAACTGTGTTGCCCTCACCAAGCAAGAACTTAAAAGTTGCCTTACATCGCCATTAGTGCATAATGGGTACTTGGTGAATATTTGTCTTTATGCTTTTGTGGCCTAATTTCTTTACTATCAGTAAAGTATGATGACTGACAGACGTATAAAGAGAAACTAAAGCGCATTGTTTTTTGTAAACACATCGCAAAAACTCTTTTGCCCTTACCAAGCAAGAACTTCAAAGTCACCTTACATCACAACTACTGCATGTTGGGTACTTGATGAATATTTGTCTTTATTATTATTTGGCACAATTGAAGTACTATAAGTAAATTGTGTTGGTTCACATACTTTTAAATATAAACCATAACATATTGTATTTTGTTATCACAAGTTGAAAACTTTGTTGCATTCTCCAAGCAAGAACTTCAATGTCGCGTTGAACTGACACTAGTACATGTCGGGTACTTGATGAATGCTTTTCTTTATGCTTTTGCGGCCTATTTTCATTACTATAAGTATTTTATGGAGACGCACAGAAGTATCTATGGAAACTAGATCTTATTTTCTTTTGCAATCTTACGTCAAAACTGTGCTGCATTTATCAAGCAAGAACTTTAGAGCCGCGTTAAACCACCATTAGTCCATGTTGGCTACTTGGTGAATAATTGTCTTTATGCTTTCTTGGACAAATTTCTTTACTATCATTTAAGTATGTTGCCTGACAGACGCATATAGGGAAAATATATCGCATCGTTTTTTGTAATCACATCGCAAAAACTCTGTTGCACTTACCAAGCAAGAGCTTCAAAGTCACCTTACACCACCATTACTGCATGTTGGGTACTAAATGATTATTTGTCTTTATTCTTTTGCGGCCTAATTTCTTTAATATCAGTAATGTATGAAAACTGACAGACATATATATAGAAACTATAGCGTATTGTCTTTTGTAAACATAAGCCAAAAACTGTGTTGTCCTCACCAAGCAAGAACTTCAAAGTCGCGTTACACCGCCATTAGTGCATGTTGGGTACTTGGTGAATATTTGTCTTTATGCTTTTGTGGCCTAATTTCTTTACTATCAGTAAAGTATGATGACTGAGAGACGTGAATATATTTGGTGAATATTTATACATATAAAGAGAAACTATAACGTATTGAATTTTGTAAGCATAAGGCAAAAACTGTGTTGCCCTCACCAAGCAAGAACTTCAAAGTCATCTTACATCGCCATTAATGGATGTTGGGTACTTGATGAATATTTGTCTTTATGCTTATGCGGCCTATTTTCTCTACTATCATTAAAGTATGATGGCTGACAGACGTATATAGAGAAACTAAAGCGTATGGTCTTTTGTAATCATAAGTCAAAAACTGTGTTGCCCTCACCAAGCAATAACTTCAAAGACGCGTTACACCGCCATTACTGCATGTTGGGCACTTGGTGTACATTTATATTTATGATTTTTTGAACTAGTTGTCTTACTATCAGTACATTATGTTAGCTCACTGGCATAAAAGAGAAACTAAACAGCATTGACTTTTGTTAACATAAGTCGAAAGTTGTGTTGCCTTCATCAAGCAAGAACTTCAAAGTCACCTTGCACCGCCATTAGTGCTTGTTGGGTAATTGGTGAATATTTGTCTTTATGCTTTTTTGGCCTAATTTCTTTACTATCAGTAAAGTATGATGACTGACAGACGTATAAAGAGAAACTATAGCGTTTTGTCTTTTGTAAACATAAGGCAAAAACTGTGTTGCCCTCACCAAGCAAGAACTTCAAAGTCACCTTACATTGCTATTACTGCATGTTGGGTACTTGGTGAATTTTTGTCTTTATGCTTTTGTTGCCTAGTATCTTTACTCTAAGTAAAACTTGATGGATGACAGATATAGAGGAATTACATCCCATTGACTTTTGTAAGAATAAGACAAAACTGTGTTGCCCTCACCAAGCAAGAACTTCAAAGTCTCCTTACACCGCCATTAGTACATGTTGGGTACTTGGTGAATATTTGTCTTTATGCTTTTGTGGCCTAAATAAAGTATGTTGGCTGACAGACGTATAAATATAAACCAAAGCGCATTGTATTTTGTTATTATAAGTTGAAAACTGTTTTGCCCTCATCAAGCATGAACTTAAAAGTCGTCTTGCATTGCAATTTCTGCTTTTTAGTGTCTGGGAGTCCATTGTCTTTATGAAGTCTTGACATTGTTTAACGTATAACATTTATGGTGGTAGGAGGTATTACATATAAAGAGACACTATGGCGCTTTATCTTTTTTAAACACATAGCGAAAACTCGATTGCCCATACCAAGAAATTAGTTCAATGTCGCCTTACATTACCACTACTGCAAGTTGTGCACGTGGCGTACTTTTGTCTCCTTTCTGATGTTATCTAGTTTCTTTACTATCAGTATTGTTTGATGGCCTTCAATCGTAAATGCCTTACAATCCAGATCCTTTTGGAAGCTCATAACAAAACTGAGCTGCCCACGTAACTAAATAGCGAATATTAAGTCTTACGTTACAATTAGTGCATTTTTTGTACAAGGCGTCCATCTGTCCTTATGCTTTCTTGACATTGTATCTTCAATAACTTTAATTTTGGTTGGTTGAAAGACGTATACAGAGACAATATAGAGTATTGTCTTTTGTAAATATAAGTTGAAAACTGTGTTGCTCTCACCAAGCAAGAACTTCAAAGTCGCGTTGCACCGCCATTAGTACATGTTGGGTACTTGGTGAATATTTGTCTTTATGCTTTTGTGGCCTAATTTCTGTACTATCAGTAAAGTATGTTGGCTGACAGACATATAAGGAGGAACTATAACGTATTGCCTTTTGTAAGCATAAGGCTGAAACTGTTTTGCCTTCGCCAAGCATGAACTTCAACTTCGCCTTACACCACAATGACTGCAGTGTGTGTATTTTATGTACACGTGTCTGTTTGCATTCTCCACATAGTTTCTTTACTATCAGTCTTTTATTTAGGTTCCATGGCAAATAAAGAGAAACACTTGCGCATCGTCAAATTTAATCATAAGTTGAAAACAGTGTTGAACTCATCAAGAAAGAACTTCAAAGTCGCCTTGAACCGCCATTAGTGCATGTAGGGTACTTGGTGAATATTTGTCTTTATGCTTTTGTGGCCAAATATCATTACTATCAGTAAATTATGATGACTCACAGATGTTTAAATATAAACTATAACGCATTGTCTTTTGTAAACACAATTTGAAAACTTTGTTGCCCTCACCAAGCAAGACCTTCAAAGTTGCCTGTAATCGCAACTAGTGCTTGTTGGGGACTAGGTGTACACTTGTCTTTATGCTATCTTTAACTAGTTTCTTTACTATCAATAATTTGTGTTAGTTGACTGATGCAACATGGAATCCATAGAGCATTGTCTTTTGTGAAAATAAGTAGAAAACTGTGTTTCCTTCACCAAGCAAGAACTTCAAGGTCGCCTTACATCGCCATTAGTAAATGTTGGGTGCTTGGTCAATATTTGTCTATATACTTTTTGGACCTAGTTTCGCTACTATTTTTCAATTCGGTTGGTTTACTTACATATAAGAGAAACTATGGCTTATTGTCTATTTGAGACCAAAGGCGGATACTGTATTGACCTTGACCATCGATAACTTCAATGAAGCTTTACATAGCTATTAGTGTAAATTGCGTATTTGGCGAATATTTGTATTGATTCTTTTGTGACCTAGTTTCTTTAGAATCCGTATAGTATTTTTTAATACTGATATAAAAGATGAATTACTACCCTGTTTCTATTGGAAGGTCTAGGTAATAACTCTGTTGCCCTTACCACTCCATAACTACACTGTCGCCTTACATTGCCACGTCTGCTTGTCTGGTACTTGGCGTATACTAGTCTCCTTGCTTTTGTGATTTAGTTTCTTTACTATCAGTAATGAATGATGTCTGTCTGATGTATAAGAGAAACTATAGTTCTTTAACATATTTATTCAAATTGCGGAAACTGTAGTGACCTTGCCGATCAAGAACTTTGAAGTCGCCTTACACCCAAGTTTCATACAAATGGGTTTTCTTTGGAGTCACAGACACTTGCTACTACTACTAACAACTCATTATAGCAACAAGTTGCCTGAGGTCAACACAGCTATGCACGCTCCTCCTCCTTCCCAATTACACTTACCAAATATATAAGAAGGATCCATTGAAACAGCAATGAACAGCTTAATACTTTGTTGTATAAAGATGGCAATACTGCATAAAAAACAGTGCAAACGTACAGGGTGACTATTTTATCGTGATAGTACTTTAAATATGTGTAAAAAGAAATTGAATATTGGACTTATATATATGTATATATATATAAATATATATAATATATATATATATATATATATATATATATATATATATATATATATATATATATATATATATATATATATATATATATATATATATATATATATATATATATATATATATATATATATATATATTTCCTATGCAAATGTTCATTGATTCAGATACAAACTCTAGGTGGCCTGACACACATCTTACAAGGATGCAAGAAAAACTTTCAATTTATGTGGCAATATATGTAAGTCTTGACTTATTTAATCCTTTGAAATAAAGAACATTTGGCTCAAAATTTTTATGGTAACTTCCAGAGCCAAAAGTCACAAGCATTGGAAATAAAGGATGTTTCTTTTACTTCTTTTATAATAAATGTCCCCCAAACTCCACTTCGATTTATTTTTGTTTGAGTTTGCCATTCAACCAGAGGCGGATCCAGGATTTTTTTAGGGGGGAGGCGCAAAATAGATTGATCCGATAAACTTGCGTTAGGAGCAAGTGCAATTTACTTAATTGACGCAAGTTTGCGTTAATCAAGTAAATTACACTACTTTAGACTACGTTAGGGGGCGCGCGCCCCCTCGCCCCTCCTCTGGAGCCGCCACTGAATTCAACAGAGTTAATAAGTGAAGGTCATCAGGAGATGGGTTATGTAAAACTATTGGGAGACGCTATCAAAGATTCATTCTTTTATTGAATGTTGTAAGGATTCATGGAGGCGATGATGCTTTTTCACATTAGTATTTCAACATCATGGTTGTAGCATCAGATGCGCCTAGTAAAGAACACACTCTAGCCTATAGTAATCGAAATTTAAAAGTGTGTTTAAAAAACTGTTAAGGAAGATTCGAAGTTTGAAGCTGATCAGAAATTATAAGTGTTATTTTCGTTAATCTTAGTAGTTGAAGTTTATTGCAGAAACACATCTATGGGAATTCCTTGAAATTCCTTGAAATTACCTGAAATTGTTCGTAAATGTTGTCGAATCAAAAAGAAAATGGCATCATAGGAATCACCATAAGTGAAAACATGGATAAGGGAATTAAAGTATCCTATCTTGAACAACAAGAAAAATCAATTTTTTGAATGGGTAGTTACGAACCACGTAAACAACGAACCACGGACCACAGTAACCAAAAAAGACGCCTCTTACTAAAACTGGTTAGCGTCAAAAATTGCCATTTGAACAAAATTATTGGAATTTCAAATAATTGTCTGTAACCCCACGGAAATGGTTTCAGATCCGACATGAAAACTACGCCATTGGATTACCATAGCTGAACACCCTATATTGCTTACCTATACTGGAGAATATTAACTATATTAACCGTAGCTTATTTATATTGGGGAATTAGTTGATTGGGAAATGTTAACTATATTAACGATAGCTTACCTATATTGGGGAATTAGTCGATTGGTAGAAGTCTAGTCTATATTTTGCAAATAACCCGAGGAATGATTTTCCCATGTTTTTGAGGATTGTGGAAAACTAGCACTTTACTGAAAATCCAAAACAATACGGTATTTTTTATGGAATGGGAAGCATGAAATGTTATTCTTTTACAGAAAATGGATTTGTAAATAGGCTATGTTTACAGCGGAGTACATGTGATTAATGCTGTTATTTTGTTAGTTGTCCATAGTTGTTAATGGACGCATGAGTACACGCGGTTAATGCTGTTATTTTGTTAGTTGTCCATAGTTGTTAATGGACACATGAGTACACGTGGTTAATGCTGTTATTCGCTTAGTTGTCCATAGTTGTTAATGGACTCATGCTTACACGTGATTAATGCTGTTATTCGCTTAGTTGTCCATAGTGTTAAGCCAATAAGTCGGATAAGAGATGTACTATTTGGCCATCCCAGAGGGATACGAGAACAACTGGAACTGGGGGAATGTGCTTTCGTGGAGGGAACATATCTTTTAAATACCTCATATGACCTAAGAGATCACAAACTTTTTTTTGGTAAGCTCTAGCAGTTTTCAACTGTTTGGCTTTCTTCAGTGCGACGCAAGTACAGCAATGTGGGTCGGCATGGGAGAATTTGCCTCAAAAACAACAAGTAGGTAGCATAATTTCTGAACGGACCCTTTATTTGGACAGTGTAGGAATTATTTTCTTTCCTTTAAATTAACAATTCAATAAATTAAGGTCTTCTTTCAGGAGAAGGTCATGCAAAATGAACGCGAAAGGATACGACAACGGCTAAATCCACACTATAACAACCCAGTGTGGAAACCAAGGAAAGATACGCCAGATGACTGGAATGCGCCACTGCCACACTATCTTACTCGGAACCATGAGGGATCATTGTTGAAGCAGTATTCTGCTGAGTTAAAGGGGGAACAACCGCCCATTCCTATGTTACCCCCAACATCTTTGTGTTCTATTATGTAGAGTTAAATAAAGTGTGTAGTTCCATATTAATACTTGATATCCATGTGATTCAATCCTAGCTCTTCTTATCAAATAAGTATGCCAAGTGCTGCTCATAATAAAGGTTGGCTATCGATGATTCATCGCCGAATAAGATTATTTTACTTCCCTTGGATGATTCTAAAGGTGATTTGCAAATGTTATATGTTTTTTTACTTTAAACATAGAAAGGAGTTTTTTGCTAAAAATGGTGGTTTTAACTCTTAGCATGTCCTAGCATTCTCTTTGTCAAACATTTTGTTTTGATAATTATTTTGGAAATGCTTAGTCAACAGCTTAATGCTTCGTTGTTTATGATTAAAATATGGCGTTCCTTATCGAATATTGAGCCCTGCAGAGAATAAAACATAGTCATAATTTTATCGCCGGATAAGGTCATTTTTTATCCCTTGGTCGATTTTATAGGTAATTTCGTAAATATTTTGAAGTGTTTGTTAAAAATTGTGTCTTTGGCAAAAACAGTGTTTTTTTCATTTATTTTGAACACAGTCACCGCAACTCTGAACATTGCGTATGTTGTTACGTACTGTTGAAAGATAAAGTTTCTAATCGAATTGGCTGAATAAGCACAGTGCATACTCAAGCTTTCACCATAGATGATTTATTACCGTGTAAGTTGAGTTTTTCTCCCACGGGTGATGTCACAAATATAGGGATTTTTTTTAGATTTATTTTTACAAATTGAGTGTTCTCTGCCCAAAAATGGTGCTTTATTTTATTTTGAAAATAGTCACTCAATATTTGAATCAAGAACTTGGATTTGCTTTTGATTGTGTTTTTTTTTCAACTAGGAATCCAAAAATTGTCACTATAACAGAAACCAAAAAGTCAGTATCATAAACTGACAATTTTTTCCTTTAATTGTATAGCTACTCCGTCAGCCCAGCGAAGTGAATGGGCCCTTTATTTCGTGTAATGATCCAATTCTTGGATAGTAAGATAAGTCAGATATTATTTGAAGAAGTGATTGGTAGATTTTTAAAATAACCCTTTTCAAGATCTATGTAATGTATTACTTGGTAAAAAAAACTGTCTTCTCCTCTTGGAGATAGGGGGCGCATTTCTCCCAAACACGTCGGCCTAGGGATGAGGTTCTTTTTCACCTATGATTTCTTGCGGAGAAGAAATTCGTTATTTGATGTTTTTTACAGGGTTTTGTTGCATTCAAGGAGTAAAATGACATTCCTTACTAGAGAAGCTGTATCGCACCGAAACAAGAGATAAGAATTACAAGGCATATAAAGATGTCTGTAGTGGGCCCAGCAGGTGGTTTTATTAAAATGCTAATAGGAATTATATTAAGTCTTACCGATAATTTGTAAATTGAAATTATCCAAAAACTAGTAAATTGAGATATAAGGCAAAGAGGTTGGGATACTAGCAAGAAAGAAGACTCGAGTTTGTCTCCAAGAGGAAATAACCGACGCCTTCTAGCTTTACCCAGCGAAAATCTTAATGTTAAATTAAAAACTATCCTTTTTTTCTCTCTTTTTCCTTGCTGCTATAGTGAGCCGTCTTAGCCGAGTGGTCAGCGTTTCAGACTAGAAATCCTCAAGTCAGGGATTCAAGTTCTGGTGTTGCTGGCTATTTGGTCTGGAACGGGTGTTAATGGTGTAACCCTGTGGGCTCACCCACGGTCGACCCAGCTGTAAAATGAGTATCTGGAGAAATCTGGGGGGGGGGGACAAAGGGAACATCGGATGATTAGGTTATGGACGCTTGTTTCTTACGATTCCAGGCGACTTAACGGTCATGTGTAAATTCTAAAACTTGGTCAACCTTCCTGAGACTCTAGGTGGGCGTGCCTCTCCAAAAGCTACCACAGAAGTATTTGTCCAATAAGAGAGGCATAATTAGTCCCACCGTTTACCCAAACACTTGGAAAACTATAGGTCTCCCCGTTCCCCTTCGAGTACAGGGACTTTTCGGTCATGCGTCAATCCTAAAACACGGTTGTCCGCCTGAGGGTCTAAGCGGGCAAGCCTATTAGGCTTAGGTTACTTGTTCACCTGTGAGTCCAAGCAAATTCAGTCCCCCGTTTTGGGTCCAGTGGACATTGTCCGTCATTAGTCAACCCACAAATCTCGATCATCCCCATTGGAATTCCAAAAGGCTTTCCCAGTAAGCAAAGCTCATATAATGAGAAGAATTTTAGTTGCCCCATTGTCTTCAAAATCCTGTGGACATGGTCAGTCATCAATCTTTGAAAACCTTAAACCGGGGTCCCCAATTGCCTTCAAATTGCTCATAGAAATTCATAGACTATTTGAATTACCCTTATTCCATGACTATCTACCTTAGTTCTGCCCTAGGATAGATGGGTGGATGATAGACTATCTATCAACAAGTAAAATGATATCATTTTTATACAATTTTGGAAACGGCTTTGCCTCTCCCTCAGACTATCTGTCATTGTTTTTCTTTATCAGCCATGGCTTGATGGCAACTTGATTTTAATTCAAGCTGATTTTAATTAAATTCAGTGTGGCTAAATTTAACTAGTTAGTTCTCCTGATTTACTTTCATCGTTTACCAAAATGAATTTGAGAGAAACTTTCCAGGAACAGTTGAATACTAAACTTGAGAGTTTAAAATTTGATAATGTGGTAGATGGTTGGAATAATTTTAGAAAAATAATTTGTGAAGTTGCTGAAGGTGCATTAGGGAAGAAAGCTGGAACTGCAGCTAAGAATATTAGTGAAAAGGCTTTATGTTTAATAGAAAGGAGAAAGGGCTTGTACAAGAATTATCTGAGTGATAGATCGTATGAAAACAAAAGGAATGTAAGGAAAGTGGAGAAAGCATCAAAATATGAACTAAGGTGGTGTAAAGTGGAGGCCATGGATAAAATTGCCGAGGATCTGGAAGATGCAGCTAGACGGCATAATAGTAAAATATTGTACTGGCACAAATTGAGAGGGAGTAGTCAATCCGAACTTGGCCCAGTTAAAGATAGGAATGGGGTCGCATTTTAGCGATAGGGAAAAGACTAAAGAGAGATGGGCCGAACATTTTGAGAATTTGCTTAACCGAGATAGAGTTGCAGGAAAATATATAGAGGAAAATAAAAAAGTTTGTGATACCTTGGATGTGAAGAAAGATTTGTTTTGTGAGGAAGAATTAGCGACAGTACTAAAAGGATTAAAAAATAATAAGGCCCCTAGTGCTGATAGGGTGGTAAATGAGTTTCTTAAAAATGGTGGCTCGGAGGTTAGAAATAAGTTACTGAAGATTATGAATATGATTTTTGAAAAACGGTTAGTACCTAACGATTTTAGGAAAACCTTAATTAAGCCACTTTATAAGAAAGGTGATAAAAGTGAGTTTGGTAATTATCGAGGCATTAGTCTGGTCTCTGTAGGAAGTAAATTACTTAGTAATATGATACTTTTTAGACTGAGAGATGTCGTAGACAAAGTTTTAAGAGAAGAGTAGTGTGGTCTTAGAAAAGGTAGATGATGTGTCGACCAAGTTTTCACTCTTAGGCTAATAATTGAGAAGTGCCTGAGTTTTCTAACACCTTTGGTCCTCAGTTGTATAGATTATGAGCAAGCGTTCGATTCTGTTCATAGAAGAGCTTTAGTAAAGGTTTTATCCTTGCATGGTATACCAGACAAACACATTAAAGTGATTAGTGCTATGTACGAGAATAACACTGCTGCGGTTAAGGAAATGAGGTTAGCAGCTGGTTTTGTATTAAATCAGGAGTTGAGCAGGGTTTTGTTCTATCCCCCTTTGTATGGATTATTTTGATGGACTTTGTTTTAAGGAGCACAGGAAAGGCAATGGGAGACCACGGAATCAAATGGAGAGGAAAAAGTCTCCTGGACTTAGATTATGCTGATGATTTAAGCATCCTAGATGAAAGTGTGAGCAAAATGAATGAAGTTTTAGAGGTTTTGCGAGTTCAGGGTGCTAGAATTAGTTTAAAAATTAATGTTAGGAAGACTAAGTCACTAAGGCTAGGAATACGTGAAGATAAAAAGGTGACTTTGGGTAATGAAAAGATTGATCAGATGGGCGGCTTCACTTACCTTGGTAGTATTATTAGTAAAAATGGTGGGAGCAGTGAAGATGTTAGAGGAAGATAAGTCTGCAAACCAATATTAGAATATTAGAAGCTACAGTGGTCAATTATGGCTCTGAAGCATGGGCGATCCGAGAAGCAGATGAACATTTGCTAGATGTTTTCCAGAAAAATTGCTTTAGGATTGATCTGGGTGCCCGGCTGACTGACCATATATCAAACAATAGGGTATACGAAAAATGTGGTTCAATACAGCTCTCTACGGCTTTAATGAAAGAAAGGTTGAGGTGGCTAGGGCACGTTGTGCGGATGAAGGGTGACAGATTGCCGAAGATTGTTCTTTTTGGCTAACCATCTAGGTCTAAACGGAAAGCAGGTCGTCTCCGTCTGGGGTTGGAGGACGTCATAAAGAAAGATTTAAAGGAAATGGGAACTTCGTGGGAGGGTGAAAAAGGGAGGCTTGGAATAGATTGGGGTGGAGGAGGAGCGTGCGTAGCTGTGTTGGCCTCAGGCGGCTTGGTGCTGCGGCGAGTTGTTAGTAGTAGTAGTAGTTTACCGTGGCAATGCTGACAAAAATGTAGCAAGTGCCCTCAGAATTTCTTAATTTTGAAACAGCCAAAAGAAAAGTCTTAGAAAATCGCAGTTTTAAGGCATCAATAGACTTAAGATGGGTCCAGGGGACAAAAAAATGTCTTATTTTTCAGTCCTTTGTACTTTACAGAATATGCCTACTTTCTAAAATGTGAGGTTTGTGAGGCAAGCGTGAGGCTAAAAATGCGAGGTTGGGAGGCTAAAAATTTTAGTCTAAGATAATAGTCTTAGACCTTCTACGAAAGTCCTGTGGTGGTGCAGTGGGTTCGATCCTAGCTTGGTAACACGATAGTCGAACCCAGCTATAGCAACACACTGCAGAGTCGACGCAAGGTCCTAAGCAGTCAAGAAGCGTCGATAATCCGACACGATACTACCTTCAACGGAACTTCACATTCTAACAAATAAAAAGTAGTGGTATCTAGTTCTGTT
This sequence comes from Artemia sp. Qi Xiang Cuo, assembly GCF_049724085.1. Taxonomy (NCBI): domain Eukaryota; kingdom Metazoa; phylum Arthropoda; class Branchiopoda; order Anostraca; family Artemiidae; genus Artemia; species Artemia sp. Qi Xiang Cuo. The sequence goes on along the minus strand of NC_142808.1, from coordinate 66,654,622 downwards.
CGTTAACACTGTGCTGTTTGTGGTGCTGTCGCTTTTTAACGTCTTAACATCAAAATCTTCCTACCAGTTTCTCAAATTCTTTAATATTAAGAAACATTTTATGTCTATTTATACCCATTTATGCCTACCGCGAGATTATTCCATCAGGAATTATCACCAGTTTAAAGAAAAAGGGTACACAGGTTAACATTTATTAGATAAAATTAATAAAATCGAATATTACAGTAAAAGTGATATGATTAAGTCCAAAAAGGCAAAAAGCTAAAGTGACAACAACAACGATTCAAAATTTTAAATAGATTGTCAATAAAAACAGAGAAAGGTATCATAAAAAGTCAAAATATAACAATAAATGGTTGACAAGGATAAGGTATAAAATGAATTTTCAAAAAGCTAAAAAGGATTTTAGAAAAGAGAAAAACACCAATAAGAAAAACAGACACGTTTACAATACATTATCATGACAGAAACCATAGAGGTAGGAAGTCAAAGAGCCTGGGTTACCCCGCATAAGCGGATGCTTTTAGTACATAAAGCAGTAAAACCTATCTTAATCTGTTATATGTACTGATTTAGTACTTATGCGCTTGAGATTTCATCCGTTTGTTGGTACAAATTCACGCAACGTGACATATATTACGACGAGGACGACATCTATCATAACATTTGATATATGTCTCCGATCATGACGGGCATGCGGAAGCCAAGCAAGGATTGTGAGAGCTTGAGTCTCGTCTTGATTGATATCATTCACCCTTCCAGCAGTAGAGCTGTTCTTTGGTTGGGCAGCCAATCATAGCCTTCCAAATTTTTGAAGACTATCCAATCTTAGCGGCTATTCAAAATGACCTGCCTCCGAAAAATCTGCTGGCAGGGTGAATAATTTCAATCAAGACGAGGTTGTGGCAACTGGCAGTTCGTTCAGTCAACACAGGGACGTTAATTCACAAAAAATGTAGGGGGGGTAAGATGTATTTTCCACAGTCCAGTCAAGATGCTATAGCGATATACTCCTGCCCCCGCTCTCATTCGACGCCCCTGATCCCACCACTACCACCGAGAGGGCTTAAGACAAACCCGGCGTTAAATGAGTCGGACAGTTGAGCCGATTCGCATCAATGTAAGTGAACACTTCAACTGCGCGCCAGCCAGAGAGGATAGGAGTAAACTCACCTTAAGAAACGGAATTTTTTCAAATGACTAAAAGTCTAAATTAGCTTATTTAGTAAGTCGAAACGTATAAGCAGGCGAATTAATTTCGAAAATTTTCAAAGCTTCAGTTTTGGTTTAATTTTTATCCTCAGAAAGAAGGAATTAAGATCCTATAGGTAGAAAAATTACAAAAAGGAACTTGAAACTATTAATTATAAAGTTACGATAAAACTAATAATACGATATCAATTATTGATAATAAATTTTTATATTTGGTTATCAATCTACCAAGATCTTACTCTTGTAAGAAGTCTGATTTTAAGTTCCTTTTTTGCTATCATATTAGTTCTTTACGATAGCATTAGTTTCGTATTAGTTTCTTCATTTTGACCTCTTCTCTTTATAACTAAACAATTTATTATAAAGAATGAATTAATTATAAAGATGATTATAAACCATAATTATAAAAAGAATTAATAAAAATTTTAATTTATTTAAAATTATAATTAAACTGAAATCTAATTCTTCATCGGATATTTTTCTTTTTGGGAATAAATGGATTAGATGGGATCAACCTCTAAAGTCTTTTTTGGCTTCTTTTCGACAATAAATTACTTTAATGATGAGAGGATTCTCAAAGCACTCGGTAAACTTAATTATTCAAACTGCTTCGTGAGAATAGATGATCTAGCCTCTAAGCACTCCCTAAGGGCATCCTCTAAGCATTCATCAAACCCCTATATGAGAACAATTACGTTTAATGAGAACGGTTCTCCAGCTTCTCCAAGTCCTCCCCTATCCATTAAAGGGTTTCCTACCCTATTTTATTTTATTATGGATTAGCTAGCAATTATTCTTATTCAAACTTCCTTATGGTAATAAATCAGCATGATGAGGGAATCCTCTAAGCACTCATCAAAACTTTTTATGAAAACAAAGAAGTTTAATGCGAACGGTGCTCCTCAGGGTCCTATCCTATTTGTGGAAGGGTTTCCAACCTTATTTTGTTATGGATTAGCTAGCAATAACGAAGTAATTTTCCGCATTTTGCTTTCGCGCCTGCGAACTGAAACATAAAAATAGAATCAATGTGTTTTATCGTAAAATCTTAAGGTAGTATGACAAAAAACGCGATTAACGTCTCAAACGTCCGAAACCTCTACTCAAGATGAACCGCCCATGCTGACACATAGCTAACCACAATAAATTTGATTAAACTCACAACAAGTTAAACATACATATCAAAAGGAATATAAAACGAAGTTAATTTAAAAAAGAAAAGACAACACTGGTATTAAAAGTAATACCAATAATTAAACTACAAGCTGCCTTTCATCAGATAACAGCTATTACGCAAATTTTTCGATTATTTAATCACCTATTTATCGAATCGATGAACCGTTTCAAACTAAGATGCCTTATTTGACCCATATTTATCAATAAGCTAGTTTACTAAGTCCAAGAAAGTCAGAAGATGCGCAAGATAAAATTATAGAATTAAAGTTAAAATTAATGCTGTAAAAATTTGGACTTTCTTGTGCCACGTTTTTCAAGACGACAACTACTCTGTATCCCCATATAAAGGGTATTAAACCCTTTTTATATGTCAAAGAGTCGCCTTTAGTCTTAATAAGAAAAGAAGAAACACCAAGTAAGAAATTAAATACGAAAAATGAAAGTCAAAATCAATGCTAAAGAAAAGTAAATAATTTGGCAAAGCGCTTTGTAAGAGGAAAACGGCAGTATGTCATCAATCAAGGTCGTATCTGGGGCCTTTATTTATGATATCTACGACCTTGACTGGGTTTTGAACCTCCACCCCCAAAAATTTTGTCCAACTCGTCAAAAATCAAAACATGCATTTTAAAGTTCCTTTCTTTAAGCCCCCCCCTCCAAAAAAATTCTGGATACGGCCCTGTCATCAATAGACCGTTTTAATAAGTCCAAGAGTCGCAATTAATGTTAAAAAGAAAAGAAGAGACCCTAAGTAATAAATTGAAAAAGTAAAAAGTAAAAATCAACGCTTAAGAAAATTGAATATTTTAGCGCAGTGATTTTCAAAGTAAAACATCGGTATATGGCAAAAGGATTATTTTACCTAATAATTAAAGTAAAACAATCTAACTTATAATGAAATACTAATAATAAAGTGAACAAATAAATTAAAATTGAGCACGCTTCTGCTTGGACTTAGCAAAGTCAACTATATTAATAGAGAAAGAGAGGGATAAAGAAGAAACAAATACAGAAAGAGAATTTAGTAAGAAGAATAGAGAAAGAGAGGGGTAAAGAATAAATGAATACAGAAAGAAAATTGAGAAATAAGATCAGAGCAAGTGAGGGGTATAGAAGAAACGAATACAGAAAGAAAATTTAGTAAGAAGAATAGAGAAAGAGATCGGCAAAGAAGAAACGAATACAGAAAGAAAATTGAGAAATAAGAATAGAGAAAAAGAGGGATAAAGAAGAAACAAACACAGAAATAGAATTTAGTAAGAAGAATAGAGAAAGAGAGGGGTAAAGAAGAAATAAATACAGAAAGAAATTTGGGAAACAAGAATAGAGAAAGAGAGGGGTATAGAAGAAATGAATACAGAAAGAGAATTGAGAAAGAAGAATAGAGAAACAGGAATAAAGAATCAACGAATATAGAAAGACAATTTAGAAAGAAGAATAGAGACAGAGAGGGATATAGAAGAAACGAATACAGAAAGTCCCTACAAAAAAAAAATCTTAAAGCTCATCTTTACACTGTCTGTTCTTTCCAAACCATTCATCATAAATTTGAAGAGGGTCAACATTCAAGTGTTTATGAAAAGAAACAACAAATTCAGATTTCAGGCGAATGCTGCTATAGTCAGCAGGTCTTGCTTGATGAAAACCATCGTGGTGAATAACTTCAATTTTATGCCAATTCGCACAGGCTCCAAGGTACATATCGTCGGGCGTGTCATCTGCTGGGCAACGGGTACATCCTCTCTTAACTAGTTCAGCCACAGCTGCTTTGCTGAAGACCATTCCACCACCTCCTACGAAAATCAAAAGTATGATTGATCTTAACTATAACAACCAAGTCTGCTCAAAGCAAAAATACCGGCTACACACTACACTCCGATCAAATGCACTTCGAGTGCTCCAGTGGAAAAAATACTCAAGCCTGTGACTAGTACGCGACATAAATAGCGACGAAGACCATGCTGCCTTTCCATCATAAATACAAACAACAAGTAGAAACAACAGGGAATTTTTTCCTAAGACTGTAGAACCTTTACCCTAAATGAATAGTTTGACCCTTTATAAAAGGGCCGTCCTCAGCAAAGCAAATGAAAAAAATATAAAAGACTCATCGAAATGCGACCATTAAAAGTAAAATCTTTTTAAAAGATTCCTAGCATCCTTACTTCAGGGAAGTTAATGAATATTTTTTCATTTGTTTGGCTGAGAATGGCCCTTGGATAAAGGGTCAAAATATTCATTTAGGGTAAAGGTTCCACTGTCTTAGGAAAAATTCCTTATTGTTTGTATTTGATACGAGACAGCGCTGCCAAAATTTACAATTAGGTGCTTGTCGGAATTGGAAACACGCCCAAGAACTTAAGATAGGTTAATCCTAATGAAACAACGAAACACGATGATAAAATAATACTTCAGAAATAAAATTCAGGAAACCTAACGTAACTGCCAAAAATATCGCCAAAAAAAATATCAAAATAAACTAAAAGGCAAGCAGCCTTCTTGTCAATAATATCTTCATCCTTCCTCATAAACCAAGTTGACAATGCTGATTTCAGTCTGGTTGAGCTTTCAGTCTTATTTGCTTTCCTCAGTTTTTATTACTAGCATTGAACTTGAGAAGCCAAGATCTATCATAGGCAGCGAACTCGCGCAGCCTAAGTAAAGAACAATGTTGGCACAATGTATTATTTATTTTCCATACCAGGACACTTCGTATCGAAGCAGTTGTCGTAGAAATTTCGAAAAGGGCTCACTCGAATGGAAATTGGAACAACTAGTGCCCTTTTTAATAGTCGAAAGTGATTGGAAGGCAACTAGCACCCTTTCAACACCCACCATTTTCCCAAAATCATCCAATCAAAATTTTTAGATAGCCATTTTGTTCAGCGTAGTTGATTTACAGATAGAAATTATGATTTCGAGGAGGAAGCTCCCCCAAAGCCCTCAAGGCAAGGGTTGTAAGTTAAGCCCTGGGGGCATATAAGGTTTTTAAAGAAAGCGTTGTCGTAGAAACTTCAAAAAAGGCTCACTCGATTGGAAATTCAAAGGGCTAGTGCCCTTTTTAAGAGTCGAAAGTGATTAGAGTAGAACCCTATCAGGAGGTCCGACGCCACACCCCTGCTGCCACCTATAACTTTTTTGCACCCCAAATATGGGCATAGAGTCCCTAGAGAGAACACGTGGTTAATGGGGTCAATGACCTCTTTCTCCAGGTGTGTTTTTGGCACGCTCGAGGAGAATGTTATGATCCAGAAATAGTATTTATTGTTGTTGCTCGAGCCAAATGTTATGAGTTTCCCGGAAACAGTTATTGATCTAGGACTCGAAGAGGAAGTGGATTTCCGAGAACTTGATTGCGTAATCGAGGGGGAAGTGAATTTCCGAGAACTTGATTGCGTAATCGATCGGGAATTTTATTGATCCGATAACGGGAAACAGTTAGATCACGTGTTTCCTTCTCAACCAATCAGAGAGTCGGTTACATCCCCCTTCTCAGCCCATCAGAGAGCTGGTTACATATTATTGGCGGAGGGAATATAAGGAAAGGATTTTTGCTATAGTTTTATTAGTCTGTGAATAGAATTCAAAGGAGTGAGAAGAACAGTTTTGACTTTACTCATTTGGATATATATTTGTAATAATGAGTGGAATGTTTACACTATTAGAAGTTGATAGTGGAGTTGATGGTAATAATACAAGAGCAACAAACATTGCTGTGGAAATTGCGAAAGGATCACGTTTTCGTCTGGAATGGGATGCAGTATATGCAATATATGTGATATCCTTGAGAAAATTTAAAATGAAAGATCAATTATGTTTTGCCGCTAAAGTCGATGTAGCACATGTGAATAGACTTCAATGTGCTTTAAGTACATTGGTGAAACATATCGAAGACAATTAACTCTATCGCTAATTGTACATGCTCTGTATTATTGATGTTGTTGTAATTATTCAATAAAATTGTTTCGAAATCGAAAATGTTCCCTTTCTTTTCTGGTTAGGGCTAACGAATCAGGGTCAGTCTAGAGTCAGCAGTCGGAGTGAAAGGACTGAAAAATGAATAAATTTGAGAAAGAGAGAATTAGATCAAATCTAGTGTTTATGGAAAAATATTTGATTTTGGATGATGATTTTCACGAGTTATCTCTTAAACGCAGGATATTCTCCTGTCAGGGAACACTTGACAATATAATGAGGAGGGATTCTCCCCCATTGGACTATTGTATGAAACTTTTAAAATGTGATTCAAATGCTTATACTCAATTTATTGATATATTAATTGGAACATAGCAGAATCATATAGTGGATATACTTTTGAAAATATTGCCAACAGATTACATGTAGATGACTCTCCCCATCATTCGAAAGAGGTAACGTTACAGAGTTACTCCTCTCCCCCATTTCCCTCTCATTGAATTCATGAAACAAAGACAATCAGTTTCGTTTTAGCTGTGAGTGAGTTCACATCGGAAACCGAAAAATGTTCTATATATGTCCATTGTGCATGTACACACTTGGCAGTTGGACTCAATGTGAGAATTGTACAATTACAGATGACTATCTTGAAAAGTGTAAATTATGTAATCCTTGTAAATTACATGGAGGCTATGCAGTACAAATTAAAGGATGTAATTCGTCTTGAAGTGGTGTGTAACTCTCATCCTAGAGGGCACCTGTGCTCCAATTTTCACAATGATAAATCTCATCAGTGGGAGAATACTTACCCCGCTATGATTGGAAAGAATCCTAAACGTGATTTTAGTTTATTTCTACGAGATTGGTATCGTCGCGGATTTAAATTATTCTGGGAAGAGGAATCTGGTCTACGATTCAACTGTTGGGGTAACAAGACAATCTGGTTTCTATGTCATCGCTGTGATGGCAATGCCTACTATGACTATAAACCAAGTGATTTTTATTTGGCAATTACCGAATGTGATTCACCACTTGAAAACACTGTATGTGATATTGCTTCAAATAGACAGATTGAAACTCGTGAATTTCATAATATGAATGCAAATAGTATCATTGACTATACAAAGAGATATGACAAGAGTGAAGTTACATTGTACTGTAGAAAATGTGACCCTGACTTTGCAATCAATCAAGATCAATATACAGTGAATCCAAATGATTTACCAGCATTAGTGGTTCACGACAGTTGCCTATACACCGATAAATTCACAAACATTTTTTAAGCACTTTACTCTTAGGGCACTGAAATCAATATTAAATACACTTGTAAGTATATTCTCCACTAGAAAGTCGTTCACACGTGGATTGTCACCATAAATGTGGAGAAATTGCTTGTAAGTATAGCCAAGACATTGGAAGACAAAATATAGTAGTGCGTGGAAGCCACAGCTTTTAGTCGTTAGATCCTGCACCCTCTTTCGATTTTGAATAAAAGTTTTCCCACTGCTCTCAATATAGTTGCTGATGTGAGGTGTGTAGAATGTATAGGGTAGACCAAGAGGATCAAAAAATTCAATCGTCTTCGTTGTTTGATAGATGCACAGCCAATGACCCGTCAGCACAGTCGATGGACTGCTATTAACAATAATCAAGGTATTGTTCGCGCTTTTAATTTTTCCTAGATAGTCTGAGGGTAGACAATAGGATTTGTACTGGGACATGTAGGGGTCCATATTAAATACACTGATTATTTGACTGGTGTTCATGGCGCCAAGTCTAGTAGAACACTACCTTCGGGAGTGATTTCCCAATAGGTTTCATATTGATTTAGTGAGATTAGGGCAACACTCTCAGCCAATGGGTCGGAAAATGTACACTCTAAACGTAAAGTCCCCGTACGTACAATACTCATATCCTGTGTGCCAGACAAATCCAATACAATGATACCATGTGTTTTAGCAAACATATCTTCGGTTATACCATTTTCAAATAGTTGCGAATCATGATCTAGGGTTTGCATGGTCAACTCATACAATGTTCTATAGGATTTATCAAAAGATAGATTGTAGAGTGGGATGCCGTTTACTTTGCACACAAGAACATCTCGAATTTATGTGGACATTCAGTCCATGATCCTATTGCACTAGCACTTTTTACAATTGCCAAAGCAAGCTTTGATGGAATTTCACCATTGATAAAGGATGAATCGGTGAAGGTGCGTGACCCCATGGCAATATGACGTTGATTGGTGATTGTATGAGGAACAAGTAGTTTAATATTGTTGCCATTGGCTCTCAGTTTTTCCACGGCCAAAGCAACAGAACTCATAACCTGCTGTTTGCGTACATGTAGTATTGCTGAGGTGAGGGAGAGACTTACATCGGGATTGCCAACAAGTTCTTTTCTCAATATGAAATTGGAGGGTGCAAACGTCAATTTTATATCCACTTTAACATTGGGCGGCAGCCATTGGGGTATATTAAATATGTCAGGATATATTTTTCCAACTAGATGTAATTCACTAGTTGTAGGATTTTTAAGTGCATCTGTACTATCAGTATTTGTAATATATTCATATACATTGGAGGTGCCTCTCATTTCCTTGTATGACTTGGGTTTCATCAGCTTGAATTGCATATAGCTTGTATAGTTTGAGAGATTGTTGCTTGTGCTCACCAGCGTGCCATTGATGTAGACATTCATTTGACGAAATAAATTATGTAATATACAGTTTTCATAGGATATCCCATCGGCTCGAATTGGCATTGTATTATCGGATTTCCGGACTTTCATTTGCAAATCTATAAATTTGGACGATAAATCTATGAAGTAGTCTTCATTGGAATAAATTTGAAAGTGGATATTATCGGAGAGGGGTTGTTGTGGATAAAATTGTTCATAGTATCCATGCTTGACACTCACATCGACATGTTTGGCATTGAATAGATTCAATGAGGCGGTGACTGAAGGTTGAGAATCCTTATGCGGCAGGTAGGACATCTTAAGAAAAGAAATCAAGTTTCGATCTGATAATTTTCTTCCTGGGCCTTCTGGTTACACTACGTGTAGGCTTTTTCCTTATTTTCTTTGACAAGAGGGATGTCTTTCGTTTCCGACCTGAGTAGAGACTGACGAGTGATGCATTGTTTCTCGACCTTTTTAAACCTTTGCCATTCTGTTTTAGTTTCTCGCCAAGGGTTCGTGTGCTAGACCTAAGATTTTCCAAAGCACTTTTTTTAAAATCCTTGCCAGAGCCCCAATCGTATAGTGTAGAGGATGCAAAATCTGTCGCAGCCGGTACAAGATATTTTCTAGCCAGTGGTAGCGAAGAGCGAAACAGCTTAGCAAACCAGCTGCCAAGACCATAACCAGACATTGACGAGCGACCCTTGTAGTAGTCCATTCCATTGCCCTGTTGTCTTGGGCCAAGAGTATTAACATAGCAGTCAATATCAGAACAAGTGAATACCACTTTTCTATTAGACATCTTGCTGTTGAACGATGGGTCGAAAATGGCATGTAATCACAGCCAACCCTTTTGAAATTGCTATGGGATCACCCAATTTGGTTCTTAGTGTTAACTGACAGAGTTCCAAATAGGAAGTGTTTACGGGAATATACTGAAGATGCTTTATATTGTAGTGATGAATATGTTCTTGATTGGTTTTTCGTTCAAGAACTCGTAGGAGGGGAACATTTGAGTTACCAACCCGAGATGTTTCCACAAATGAAGCATAGAGAAATATACAAGTGTCTGTGGTGAAGGCAGGTGGGTAGTCAGCAAAAATGACATTAGTGTTTTCGGCACTTTTACCATTGATTATATTGAGCTTAAAGCCAAGAACATCCTTTAGATTATCATTGAGAATAACCTTTTCACTGGCAATAGGTGAACTAATGTAGATCTTGCCCTCCTCCTTTGAATAGTTGAAATGAAAAGCTCCTTTTTTACGAGCGGAAATTCTTTTATTAATAGAACGACATAAATTATTCATACAGGTGAGTTCCTCGTAGGGTAATTCAATATATGGATAATCCATCCAATTTATTTTTTGAATTTGTTCTTGATCACCTGAAGGTGGTGGCGGCCAATCATAGGGTCTAATTTTTTATATCATATTTACGGTCCTTTCTCAGGATGTCGTAGGTACTTTTGAGAATACAGTCGACAAGAGCCACTTTATACTTTCCGTCAAATTTGATGGTGGGGGAGAGTTTCGTCCAAAAATCACTTGTCGTATTCAAGTCGTTGTAGAGAGGATCAGAAACATTGGACATGAAAGTGACATAGAAATCATTGGGCATTGTCAATGTCTTCAGCACTGACCCAAGAATCAAAATCTGAGTTGTATCCTAGCCAGCGAACAAGCAACTGTTTCTTACCCATACGAGTATGACTCTTTAATATCTTTTCAATTTGATAAATTTCACTAGTGTTTCTAACTTTTTGCAGTTCATATTCATAAAAACCGCCGAGAATCTCTTCATCTTTGGTGTCTCGCAGTCGATTAGTCGTGGGCTCGGTGTCCAGGATTTTGGACACATTAAAAAATTCGATGCTCCATAAATAATTCCCCCTTTCAAAAATACTGGTGGTTCTGTTAATTCGAACAGTATCACCAACATTGAATTTCTACTTTTTTTTTTTCTCATTGCCATTGGAGTATTGCTTTAGAAAAGTATCAAATGTATTTTAACTGCAATCAATATCCCTTGGTGTAGAGTTGGAAAGAGATCGATGTGGTCGTTGATTATAAATAACATGATTTTATATAAATAATGAATAAAATCCGGTGTTTTTATAAGGGTGCAATATCTTGAAATTCATAGAAGAATCGTTATTATTAATAGTTCAGCCAATGCCGCCTTTATCGGGCTGTGACTATGATAAAGTACTGTATTAAATTTCAAAAGAACCCTTTGCACCTGGGGATTAACAAATTCACTGCCACGATCCGATTGAATTTTTCTATACGAATCCTGTTCAAGAATACTTTCGATGGCCCGTTCAACTTCAACACCTCTCTTTGATCGCAGTGGAATGGCATAGGCATAGCGACTAAAGACACTGATTGCCATCAGACTATATTTGTAGGGGGTATTGTGACGTTGTTGTATTGCGTCTAAAGTTAAAAGATCCATTTGCATTATATGCAGAGGGAAAAAGGCTTTAGTTTCTCGATATTGTTTGCTGCGAAGCCTGTGATTCCGATGCAGTGTGTAACTCGGTTCATTCTCTAGATACTCTTTTGCTTTTTTCAATGTGGTGGTGTCGGAGACTTTGGAAAGCGTTTTGGGAGAACTTAAACTCCCCGCCTCACCAATATTTTCATAGACACCTTTCAGAACTTCATTCATTTTGAGCGTAAACAGGTAGTGTAATGTCCACTCCCCATTTGCACAATGGTGGGTGAATCAATTCGTCTTCGCTTTTGACTAGCAGCCACAGGTGTTGTAAAATAAGTGCTGCTGCTGCTGATAGTATTTTCAAATACTGAATCTTCTTCTTCTTTTTTAAATGGTGTTGATGGAGGACTATAATCTCTTAGTTTCTTTAGAATTTGCTTATTGCCAATAAGACTTTTGGGAAAGTTTATTGCACACAGAAAGGTGTATAGATTATTGTCAAAGGATAAAAGTCCTTTACGATTCGTCACCATATCACAAATTAAATCAACTAGATTATAACTTTTTCCCTGAATTATAATTCGTTTCCCTGTGCTATCGACTTGAACTTGATGTTCATCAACAGTTTCCAACATGAGATAGGATAATACTCTTTTACTCTGTTCTCGATAGGTGACTGGCAATAGGTTTCCAATTTTCAATACAATTGAATTCAATTCCTTCTCCTTTGATGCTGCTGCAGAATTTTGAGGAGATGTTTCCTGTTTAGAGGGATCAGTGGCGGCGGCGGCGTTGGTGGGTCTCTCACGATAAGGTTTATGTATGTCCATACGTCGCAATGCATCTTGAAGTAAAAGCAGTTTTTTGTCATCGGCAATATTCTCATCGTTAATGAATTTGCTTAGATTGTCTTCAAAATGTCCGAGGGGCGAGAGGATAAGTTCAAAGGGTGTCAATTTATAAGGTTTTGCCATTCTCTAGAGAAAACTGTTTACAAGTCCTGCAATTATTGGCAGTAAAAGTGTGAAAAAGCTACCGCCTGCTTGAAGGAGCCGTTTTGTTTTAAACTTTTTTGCCTTGTTTTTACAAGCCAAGGCGCGGACAGTGGAACGATGTTGTTTTGTCTGTTGTCTAACACCTTCTGGCAGTTGAACATTGCCCTCAGTTAAATTTAAACAAAGTTCAGATATTAGATTAATGAAATCATTGTCAACCCCATGTTTGAGTATGGCCTTCCTAAGCGGAGGTTTTGAAGTGCTTAAAACGGAAAATAAATGCCGTTGTTCGTGTAGTTTCTTCAGTGTCATAATGGCAACTAATCATCTTTTCTACTGTTCACAGGAAGATATACTGTAATTTCATTGTTGAAAATGTCGGTGACTACACGTAGATCCTCGGCCGTGCTCTGATTAAGATCTAATAAAATATAACCGTAGGGCTTGCTAGTCGCCTGAGTGTACGCAGACAACAGACATTTAGGGGCGCCGGGGTATATCTGCTTATTGAGAGTTATGATTGAGCGAGAATCACAACAACTCCATAGATAATATAGACGGTGCGATTCAAAGAAAGGATTCGAATACATTTGCTCTGATGAAACAGATTGTGTAGAACCACGGTTATGGAAATGTGTTCATGATGGGATCGGACAGTGAACAATTGTAGTATTTTCTGCGTGAACTGTTCAATGGATTCAGCCAAATCATCAATGATCAGCCAAGAGTTTGATTCAGTACTATTGAAAACATCAAGTCCTCGTATGAATTGTATTGGTATGGTTGTGGCAATTGCTTTAATTTTATCATAGGACTCTTTCCAAATACTCTAGCAATAGTAGATTTTTTTAGGCTTCTCCAAAAACATTTTATCGCAATTTTGAATTATTTTAGCTAAAACTGTTGTTTTCCCCGACATTGAGGGACCACGCAGAAACGATCTGAAGGGTGTTTTAAATTGATACATGCTGCTGCTGTTGACAACAGTCGGACTACAGCTAACTCTAAATCATATGTGCTCAATGAATAAGAAGTAATTTTTCCAATGGATCTATCTATTCAAGAACAACAAAAACAATATTTCATGGCAACATTTATTACAGCAATATGATAACACTTGTTCAACATGACACTTGGTCAACATGAAAACTCTTTTTGTTCATCATGAACTCGGCAATGATAACACTCTATAAAAAAACACTTATTGTCTTTAAACACTTTTCTGTACAACACTTTTGTACATTAACACTTTTCTGTACAACATCTTTGTACAACACTTTTCTATACAACACTTTTTGTACAAAAAAAAACACTTGAAAACAACACTTGAAAAAAAAAACACAGAAAACACTTGGAACATGAACTAGCACAGTTGAACATTACAGTGAATTTAAAGGTGTGGGACCCCCCCCCCAGGGCCGCGGGGCCGAAGGCCGGCCGCGGGAAGGGACCCCCCCCCCGGGAACCGCGATGGAAAAACAATAGTTGTCGTCACTGCTACTACAGGTTAGTGGATGGGTTAGTGGTGGTGGTGGTGGTTAAGGTAGTGAGATTGGGTTAGTTAATTTATGAAAGGTTGAGTGGTTAGTTGGTTAGTTGGTTAGGTTAATTTATCCAGACCAAGTTGATTACGATAGTCTACGCATTCAACCCGATCTGAAATACGATATTGGCCATTAGGTAGGACAGTCACACCATTTTCGAGCACATAGACTTTTTCGGATATACATGACATTGCATTTTTTTTCCACTCTCACAGTATAATTTCTATACTGTAGAGAGCGAATTGCAAGCACTTGTGCTCTAGGCACTAGTCTACTTTCTAAACAGTCTCTATACACGCTCATGTTAAAATTGCTCTTTAAAAAGTGTGTAGGCACCCCTTTACACGCCTTCTTTTCATCCCCACTATGTGTTTCAACGCAATAAACTTTGGGACCCGGGAACACCCCCCTGGATATCAAATCACTCCCCGTCTCTGATTTTAACATTAATAGTTGGTTGGGGGCTTGACGTTTCACCAGCTCGGGGTAGAGGGATGGATTCCAGTTGGTGAAATCCATCTGCGAGCTGATGTGCACCCCCTTTTGCAAATCACCCAATAAATCTTCAGTCCCATTTACCTTTAACAGCAGATAATCTGTATCCCCATAGTAAACTTGAACCTCCCCCTCCCGTGGCCATTGCACCTTGCACACATTGTAAAAGAACGACAACATGAGCTTTTTGGAAATTTCTAGTACTGAACTACCTCCTGCTATATTCTTGTTCAGTACTACATTTCGCTTTCGCCTGTGTAGAAGAACCATGCCGGCCTCTATGCTCGTGACTGATGTAAAATTGGGGTCGGCAATAATTCGTACACACTCTAGAGGGTCAGTCACGACGTCACAGCGAGATCTGATACGTACGCTTTCAAACATTTTGCCAAGCGCTGAATTTCGAATAAGCTTACACAATTCCTTCTCTACCTTTGAATTCGCCGTAGAACGTTGATCGAAAAAAGTATCAATAAATGTTTTCAAATAAGGTCACTGATTGAACTGCAGGACCCTATGTATTTTGGTGATTTTGAAGTCATTGTTCACCATTCAATGCCAAATCATATGGTGAACAACGATATTCTCCTTAGGGTCCAAATCAGCAATCATTTTATGTTTAGAGGGGGTCCAATGCATCCCCATATCCTCAACCAATGATCGATTGTAGGGGCCCAGAGAGTCCCTAGTCACCGGCCGATTGATACAGGGAAAAACAAAATCTTTGACTGAGTCGTGAAGCGCCAGTGGAATGTGACCGTCAATTTCAAAGAACCATCCTTGTGGCCCATTGTCCTCGACGTTGGTAATGTCGGGGAACTCACACGGATTCTCAAGCCATTGATAGTTCCCACACGGCAAAGAGTAGTGGGACATTGCCGAGGGGTACAATGAGTTCATGTCCAAGAACACTGCATTTGACTTTGCACCGGTGCTTTGTCCGCTCGGATCGGTTGATAAGACGCGGTCCCCGTGAAAAACATACCCTCCCCTCATGGAACGCTCTACAAAAAGGTGTTGATCTACATCGGTGATTAGGCCTATTTCCTCCCTGCTAATTTTTAAAATTAAATCCATTACTAAATGGGGTGTGGAAAAATAATATCCTATATCTAACCCGAACTCTGAATAGATCTGGTCTGTATTCTTGCAGACTATATCCAACAGAGTTAGAATGTCACTGGCCAAGTACAGTCTACAATAATCCCACCCATTTTTACAACCGCCCTTAGACCACACCTTCTTGGCAAACTCATACTCCGCGGCTGTGCATTCACTGTTGGTCAGTGAATTGTGAAAAGCTTCAATTGGAGGTAGTTTCACCTCGCTTAAGCGTGCGCCAGAGCAGTAATAAGCGTATGCGCATAGACCTTTGCAGGTCAATAGGTCATACATTTCACTGTCTGGAAAGTGCTGTTTAAGCAAGGGAAAGCTATCAATATTGTCGCTCTTCTGCGCTAGAATCAATTGACTCAATGCCTTGGGAGAAAAACTAAAGGACTATAAGAACTTGATTTTATTCCAGCAAAATCGCTCATCATCCACTACCTGCCATTTCAGTACGAGAAGCAACAACTTCTCGGCCGATTTGGGAGTAATGTTATAGGTAAATGAATTATTTACCCATGGACTATCTACTCCCCCTCCCTCCCGCTGCATACGTGCCAGTGCCGGTCCAATAAATTTTAAGTCATAATTAGAATTTTGAATAAAAACTGGGATAAAAAACTGTTGGCTAACATTTAAATTACACGATTGATGCGCAACCCCCCTAAAATTACTACCCCCCGAGGATATTTCCTGCCACAAATGGTCATGATCTCTGACTTTCCCCCTCTCCCCTCTTTTCCCTTTAGTCCCCTTATCCTCCTCTACAAACTCTCCCTTACAAACCCAACATATTTTTTTATTTTTAATCGCGATACGATCCTCTGCAGACAGCACCATTGGATAATGGGTATTTCTCAAACGAGAAATAGCACCATTAGCCGTGCCAATCAGTTTAGTCAGTGCCTTGACCATGCACTCGGGCCCCTCATCCAATGTTTCTACTATTTCTAACAGCCGCATGGTGTTAGAATTGTCTCTTTGCGCGTGAGCATAGGACACTGCAATGGCCTGATGTTCTTTGACTCGGTTTGGATATTGGGGGTCATTCACCTCCACCAGCTTAGCTTCACAGTCCAAAGATATTTTGTTGCATTGGAGAAGTGTGTTTTGGAAATTTTGAATCGTAGAATGGACCTATCCCCTGAAACCGTTTCCACTGTCTGATAGCCATGTTGGCTAAAATGCCTCATAGGATTCAGTAGTTTCATATCACCAAGAACTTGTGACAAGCATGGTTGACAGTAAAAATAGTCCCCCCTAGGGGTTCCACCCTCCAGGACTCTAATGATGTCAGTGATAGGGTTAGAATGACCGAGTATGTTCGGTTGACTAGGCGGCGTGTATAATAACCAAACCCAGTGTTTAACCAAATCAACTGACGGGCCCCTTACAGGGAAAACCACCCCCTTCTTTTTTGAACGAATCCTATCTTCAAATTCAGTTTCATATTGTACCACAGTAACGCCAATATTTCAATGTGCATTAGCCCTTTCAAAAATGTCAATAGATCTTAGCGTTACTGGGTATTTTCCTTCTAAACAAGAAAAATCTACAACTGGGAAATCGGACCCGTCCTTCCCATGTACAGCCCAGTGATCTATATTCTTCTTCGTAGCGTCCCGAGCTAGAGGCTCGAATGCTGATATGAGGAAAGCATACCTGAAACACTTTTGATCTGTTTCAAAACAGATTCTCTGGACACCTTTACAACCCTCTAGATCTGGATTATATTTTAAAACTGTATCCTTTTCATGCCCACCTGTCCCCCTTCTTAAAATAAAATCTTTCTTAAATTTACAAATATTAACGCTTAAATTTTCAACAAAAAGAACTAGAGACCCACTCCCGTTTTCATTAAAGTTCTCAAGATGCGTTATAATTTGATCTACCCAATCCACGAAAGCACCCTAAAAATTTTCTAAATTCGAATAAACCAAACGCATCTCGGAATGTACATAATGATAATAAACTTCACTTTTCCCCTCATTTAAATAGAACACTTTTAAAACAATTGAGACCTTAATTGATTCCCTCCCCCACAATTGAATTTGGTTCTCCAGAAGTGCACGAATTTTATCTACATAATTGTGCACAATTTCTACGGGGTCAAAAACAAATTTTCCCCCCATAAGTGTATTAAAAGGGTCTCCAAACGTCGCAGTGTAAACAACTATTGCATTTAAAATTCTGTTGGTCAATTGAAAGTCGGGAAATGGTGTACCCACCTCCCCCTCATGTATATTAACCCCTCCCCCAAGTTGTTAAACAATATTGGGCAAATGCTCCTCGGTACTTTTTTGACGTGGATTCGTGTAATCAGTGGGGGGGAAGGTTACATGTTAATTATCGGGTAAAATCCTCTAAAATCTACAAAGTCTTCGGACTTAGCACAGGTAAGTCCTTCTACTCAACTGTGCAACTATCTACATTAAAAAAATTAGTTAAAAAATCATCGATATTTTCAGGTATTTCTAGGGAATTACCATGCAATTCACTGATAGCAGATGCTTCATTGTTGTAAATCCCCATAGGCGCGTCCTCTCCTTCTCCAACTGACGAGCAGGGGGGAGATGGCGAGTATGGAACCAGGACAACCTATAAATGAAAAAAAAAGCTTATTTTCAAAGTGTTCAAATCATCCCTACTGCTTTTAAAATTTGGATTATTATTGCCTAATAAAATTCGGTTAATACAACTGAAAGTTCCGACTTAACATAATCTATGATATGACATAGAAGGCGGCAATTTGTTCGTTTATTTTCAAAGTGTTCAATTTTTTTTATTTTTTTTTTCGCGGCACTGCCCCGCAGTGCTTCTCGCAGCGCTTCCCGTGGCACTTCTCGGGTCCGCATCGCTTCCCGCAATGCTTCTCGGGCCCACATCGCATCCTGTGGCGCTTCCCTGACCCGTGGCGCTTCTTGAGCCCGTAGCGCTTCATGCAACACCTCCCACAGCTCTTCCCAGTCCGCATTTACATAATGCCCTTCAAAAGTTGAAATATTTCTAATTCCATACAGGTTCAGTAAACACATGAGTTTAATTATGGAGGTTAGATGAATGAGTTTGAACTTCAAAATGTTGAGAACCGTTAAGTCGCTTTCCCCTCACTAAAATCTTTGGCACGATAGAAATATTCAGTGTAAATTAGAACGCTGATGTGTGACAGATGGGATAATCTCTCTCTCAAAATTACGTGAAAAAGAGCATTCAGTTTCAAAGGTACCTAAAAATATCTTTGTTAGTAATAGAGAAAATAGTAAAGATTAGAAAAAAATGTCATTTGTAGTTTCAAAAGGTAGTGATTATAAATATAAATTACCTAAAAATAATCATTTATGAGATATCTGAGTGATAGCAAATATTAGACAAAAAGTTGTTTCATTGCAAAAAAAAATTACATTATATTTAGATATCTCTGAGGGAGGGAGGAGCAGAGAAAACAATGGTTGGGGGGTGAGGGGTTAATATCCCGCAGAGATAAGTTTATATTGGGATTGAAAAAGACTAAAAATTGGAAGAAATAGATAGGTAGGAAAAAATGCTTACATTTGTATAATCCGTCTGGGCTTGGGTGCCCGAAGGACCAGGTAGTGCATGCTGGAGGGCCACTTCCTGACCTTGCATAAGTGGGGCAGCTCTTGAAGACCCAGGCAACGTATGTTGGAGGGTGGAAGGACCGGTGACGTTAATTTCTTTCGCAGCCGGGCCAGCAATATCATATGGCTGTGCAGTCGGGATAGCTTCTGAGACCCTCGCTTTCTTAGCGGGTGGCGGCGACAGGCATTCTTCGCTATTTGCGCCAGCCATAGGGTCCGCAAATTCTTCATAATTTGCCTTAAAAAGAAGAGAAAAAATTAGTATTAAAATAATTTGCCCCTTTTTTACAGAAAGAAAGTTAGTACCCTCATCCATATAATTTTGTTTAGAAAACCATTAATCTCTGTTCAGAAAAAGCAAAAAGTAAAAATGTCGCGAGAAATATAATAGGCTTAGAAATCAAACTTTTTTATTAGACAATCAGTAGTCTATAGCCATAGGATAGGAATCATTGTTTCTATTTTTACCATTTAGAAAAATATTAAATTTCCCGGTCTATAGGCTTTAAATTAGATCGTTAACCCATCGACCTATAGGCCTATATTTTGCAAACATAGGTTAAAATGCTATTCAATTTATGCATAATATAAGCTTCATGCAACTCATAAAGACTTTTCTAGCCCTGCCCTGTTTGTTTTCATTTTACACTGATGGCGGTAGAATTGAAGGTATTGGCCTCCTCCTGTACCTACTTTCCTTACCACGTAGCGGTTCGTAGCACTGTATTGCCCCCTCCCCCCTTTCACATAATGTTCTAAATATATTTTTAAACTTAATTTGAAAATAATCTATTTCTACGATTCTCCGTCAAATACCATGACATTACTTTTTATTCGGATTAATAGTTTGTTTTCATTTTACACTGCTGGCGGTAGAATTGAAGGCAGTGCTAGCCACCGTTAAATAATTTACTAACCACTAATATGATCTTAGCAATGTAGAGCTCCAGCCCCCCGGTCCACGCATGGTGAAACGCTTGTGGTTTACTTTATATTTACATAATATATTTAACCGCTTCTCCGACACAACACCTGACCTTACTTTTAATTCAGATAAATATTGTTTTTTAATTTTACACTGATGGCGGTAAACTTGAATGCCTTGCCCTCCACCGGTATATACTTTAATTACATCGAAGCTGTTAGTAGCACTGTATTGCTCCCGCCCCCCTGTCACCTCATGGTCTAAATATATTGTTAAACTTAATTTGAAAATAATCTCTTTCATTGGTTCTCCGACAAAAACAAGGCCCTTACTTTTAATGCGAAGAAATAGTTTGTTTTCATTTTACACTGATGACGGTAGACTTGAAGGCATTGCCCCCCCCCTTTACATAATTTACTTACCACGAAGCTGTTAGAAGCACTGTATTGCCCCCTCCCCCCTATCACCTAATGTTGTAAATATATTGTTAAACTTAATTTGAAAATAATATCTTTCGCCGGTTCTCTGACAAATACAAGGTTATGAAACTACAAGCTTAATATACAGTAATCCCTTTTTGCTTAAAACTGTTTTAATTTGACAGCCGAAACAAAACGCTTTGACTAGACCGATAGTGTGAACACACCGGACAAGGGTGATGGCTAATTATAAGCCTCACATTGGAGTCTTGTGTCAAAACAGAGCGGCATTTTCATTAAAAATTGACAGAAGTCAGTGATCGCTTTAGCTGGAAATATAGAAGGAATTTAACAAAAGGATAATTATTTCTTTTTGCGAGAATTTGATTGTAAAACAATGGTGGGGGGGAATTTAGCTGGAAATATAGAGGGAAGGAATTTATCAAAATGGTATTTCTTTTTGCGAGAATTTGGGATTGTAAGACAATGGGGGGGCGGGGGGTTTGGGGGTAAAGGAATATATTTACGTTTTAGCTGAATATACTGGAGGATGTCCATGGAAAATTCGCTTGAAAATAAAAAATGTACTTACATGGTAAATTGCAGCTGCCAAGGCCTCAAGCTCATCAATTATGTTAATTGTACTATCCATTGTCTCACAGTACTTTCTGATAATTGAATCACATTGCATGCCCGTTATATACGAAATCTCAAGGTCAAATTGTTATGTAAACAAGCCCTCTGATTGGCTGAGAAGGAAACACGCGATCTAACTGTTTCCGGGAAACTCATAACATTTGGCTCGAGCAACAACAACAAATACTATTTCTGGATCATAACATTCGCCTCGAGCAACAACAACAAATACTATTTCTGGATCATAACATTCGCCTCAAGCAACAACAACAAATACTATTTCTGGAAACTCATAACATTCGCTGAGAGCGTGCACTTACAACCAACAACAACATCGACCTTGACATTCGCTGAGAGCGTGCACTTACAACAACAACAACATCGACCTTGACATTCACCTCGAGCGTGCCAAAAACACACCTGGAGAAAGAGGTCATTGACCCCACTAACCACGTGTTCTCCCTAATGACTCTATGCCCATATTTGGGGTGCAAAAAAGTTATAGGTGGCAGCAGGGGTGTCGCGTCGGACCTCCTGATAGGGTTCTACTGATTAGAGGGCAACTAACCCCCCTCTCACGCCCACCTTTTCGCCAAACATATCCAATCAATTTTGAAAAAGCCATATTGTTCACGTAGTTGAAAGTTCTGCAAACTAGGTCTTTAAGGATGATAACCCCCCACCCCCTACAGCCCTCAGGGCAAGGGTTGTAAGTTTTTGCCCCGGAGGGCATATAAGGTTTTTATAGAAAGCGTTGTCGTAGAAACTTCAAAAAGGGCTCATTCGATTGAAAATTGAAATGGCTAGTGCCCTTTTTAATAGTCAAAAGTGATTGGAGGGCCACTAACACCCCTTCCACGCCCACCATTTCCCAAAACACATCCAATCAAAATTTGAGATAGCCATTTTGTTCAGCGCATTTGATTTCCGAATAGAAATTATGTTTTTGAGGAGTACACACCCCCACAACCCTCAGGGCAAGGGTTCTAAGTTATACCCTGGGAGCATATAAGGTTTTTACAGAAAGTATTGTCGTAGAATCTTCAAAAAAGGCTCACTCGATTGGAAGTTCAAAGGCTCACTCGATTGGAAATTGCGCCTCACCCACAGTGATGTTAGAGACTCTTTCTGATTGAAGGCGGGTCCTATTGTGCTAAAGCTAAATTCGATGGATGTAAGAAATATGATTTTAAGGGGAAATCGACTTCTACGAGAATATGGACTTTCTGCTGCACCCGATTATAGCCCCGCCCAGCGTGAAGCTAGAAAGCACCTCTGAGTAGAAATGAATAAAGCTCTTTCTGAAGGTCGTTCTGCCTATCTCAGGGGTGTCAAACTCTATGTGAACGATGTTATGTTTAAATATGATGAGCTATTTAATAAGGTTATATAGGAGACTCCGCGCACCACGCAAAAAGTACAAAAGGCAAGAGCACCTAATGCAGGCACCATTAATAAGGGCAGCGAAGTTGTTATTCGAGGAAATGTGGAAGACAATTCGGGTAGCGATGCACCAATGTCGGATAGCGATGCGGAAACAGTTGTTGAAGTTGATGTGAATAACCCCGCACCTACTGGCAGTAAAACCTACCATAAAGACACTAATTTAACGAGGTCTCCATTAAAGGGTAATAATAAGAAGACGCGAAAATTATCGGAAGTTATTAGTCCTGAAGAACAATCAAGGGGAAAGAGTAGGAATTTTTCCAGGCGAGTGTCGCTCACGGGTGGTTGGCCAAATAGAGTTGGTCGGTACGTGTCGAGGGGCCCCCTTGGAGGTACCCCCTATAGTAACAGATATCGTGACTATTACCGCATTACTCCGGAAGATTCAGATTTTGATGCAGCTAATACAGAAGAGCGACAGATACGCAGTGACTAGGAAAAACCCGGCCATATACATCGAATAAGTTTAGTAACCTGGAACGTACAAGGTGTGAACAATAAAGTGAAACAGGTTAGTGAAGATTTAAAGTCAATCGATATTATAGGGTTAGTTGAAACATGGCATAGCGCAAGTGACCCTCCGATATTCGACGGTTTTAGTGTTGAGCAAGTTGCGCGAAAGCCAGCTGAAAACATGCACTGCTATGGAGGGATAACTGTGTTACTAAGTAATGCTCGTTTCCGTTGTTATCATTGAATTGCTAGTAATTCAGAGAACATTCTTTGGGTACGGTTGGAGTTAGTGAGAAACAAATTGGTGGCTTGGGGATCCGTATACATAGTACCTCAGAGTAGCTCCTACGACAGAGAGTAAACATAGGACGTGTTAGCTGAAGGGTCAAGTAGACTAGGAAGGGATTTTTACAGAGGATTTTTTTGTTGTTATGGGGAATTTTAACGATCATGCGGGTGCTGTATTAGAAATGGAGTGTTTCGTTCCGAGAAGTGCCTGACTTGGTTCCATCTGAGTATGGAATGCCTAGAAGTAGCAGAGATATGGATAGGAGGGTGAATTGTTGGGGGAGAACGCTCTTGGGGCTCTGCTCGGAGAATGGTCTAATAATTGGGAATGAGAGATTTGGAACTGATGGGGGAGTAGGGGAGTTTACCTGTATGTCGGGAGCTCGTCCGTGTATGATAGATTATGTGTTGGTTGACAGTGGGCTTGCAGCTCAATCAGTTGATGTTGAGGTACTTCAGTCAGTTGGTTCAGACCACTGGCCAGTTAAGTTAGAGTTGGGTTTAGAGGTTTAAGGTAAGAGGAGCGGTATTGGAAAGAGGTTTGAAACAGTCGGTCAAGACAAGGTTAGAGTTCAAAAACCGTTAAAAAAGGATTGGAATAATAAAGAAATTGATAATATGAATGAGATAATAGCAAGACCGGAAGTAATGGATAGATTAGAGGAGATTAGAAATTTAGATTGCGTTGCTGAGGAACTGCTTGCCGAGTTATGTGAGTTAGTGCACCAATGGTCTAGTAAAGCGGTAGAAAGGAAAGTTAAATCAGGAGATAAAGGATATTATGATGAGGAATGTAGAAGGTTAAAGCAGGAGGTAGAAACAGAATTAGAAATTGTTAGGCAGTGCCAGGATGAAGAATTGCGGTTAGAAGAGTTGAATTTTTATAGAGTTAAGAATAGGGAATATAAGAAATTACTGAAGAGGAAAAGTCGGGAATGGGATAGTCTAGAAAGGAAAAAGATGATGGAGGATTTTACCCTAGGGAATGTTAAAGAATTTTGGAGTAGAATGAGAAAGGAAAGAGCTAATATTTCAGGTCGAACGCCTTCACCGGAGTCGTGGCCTGGTTATTTTGAGAATTTAGAAGGAGACTGTGAAGGGCTAGAAGAGGATAGTCAGACGTCATGTTCAGGTGAAAGTATTTTCCCGCTGCAGGAGAATGATTATGAATTAGTAGGGGAAGTGACAAGAGAGGAGGTTAGAGAAGTAGTTAGTAAGATGAAAGGATGTTCAGCACCAGGTTTGGATGGGATACCAGCCTGGGTGGTTAAGAAATTTGTGTCGGTGTTTTTTTCGATATTAGTTATAGCATTTAATAGTATTGTATCTACAGGTAAGTGACCAGAATTGTGGAAGACTTCAGTTGTTATACCGCTTTTTAAGAAGGGGGATCCTAGCTGGAATGATAACTATAGCACCAGTTTTTAGTAAAGTGTTAGAAAAAATTTTAGATAGGAGGCTAGATAGGTGGTTAGATTAAAATAAGATTATAAATGAAGAGCAAGGAGGATTTAGGAAAGATTATAGTACAGCAGATAGGGCTTTTGTGCTTAGAGCTTTAGTCGATAAGTATGGAAGAGGGAATAGCCGTCTATATGCAGCTTTTTTAGACCGAAGAAAAGCTTTTGATAATGTTGAGAGGGTGCTTTTGGTAGAAATTCTGAGAAGTATAGGTTTACCTAGTATTTTTGTGAGGTCAGTTATTAGCATGTATTGCGGAACTAAGGCGGTAGTAAAGGTAATAGATCAGGGTTTTTCTAGAGTATATTGAAACCGTAAAAGGGTAAAACAAGGTAGTTCTCTTTCCCCCCGTTTGTTTTGTATTTTTATAAATGATTTAGTTCAGTTTTTGGAAAAAGGTGGGCTCCGACAGTGGGTCTTGGTTCAAAATTATTTTCAGTTTTGCTTTTCGCTGACGATTGCGTACTTGTAGCTAAGTCTGCCCATGAATTACAGATTTTATTAGATCTTGTTGCAGATTGCTTAGATCTGAAAAAGCTCCAACTTAATGTTAAGAAGACAGAAATAGTTATTTTTGGTAAAAGAAAGGATGAAGAATGTAATGGTAAGTTTATGTTTAATGGAGACGAAATAAAGATAGTTGAAAATTCAAAATATTTAGGTTTTGTATTTCAAAATAATGGTAGTTGGTGTAGCCACAGTAAAAAGGGGGAAAACGGCTATATCGACGGTTTTTAGGAATGGTACAATTATGGGTATGAAAAGTCTGGCAATGCATAAGAGAATATTTTTAACGAAGATTATGCCAGTTGTTCATTATGGGGGATGGAAGCGGCAGAACAGCTGGAGATCCTTCAGGTAACTTATTACAAAAGGCTTTTCAGCCTCCATAGGACTACGCATACCCAGTTTTTGAAAGGGGAGCTAGAGCTTTTTTCGCTCCGTAAACATAGGCTAGTTCAGGTAGTTAGATTCTGGATGAAGATAGTGCAGGTACCACGAGGTAAACTTATTAGAGGCCTATGAAGAGCTACTTGCTTCAGGGCGTGAGAGGTCGTGGCCGTTTAGGGTTAAATCTTTATTAGACAGATTAGGATTGTCATATATATGGAATGATGGTAGAGGACCCGCCATTAGTCAGATGGATATAATAGGAATAGTTAAACAAAGATTAGAAGATCAGGAGATACAGACATGGGGAAATGCAATTGAGAGATCCAAGACATTGAGCGTTTATAAGGATGTTAAAAAGGTGTTTGGCCAGGAGATTTACTTTAAATTTAATTTGCCAAGTAAGTAAATGTCATATTGGTTGCAGCTGCGGGCCAACTGTTTGCCTTTAAGATGGAGGAGTAAAGTATTTGAGAGAGGTAAGGGGTTCCTGGCGTCTAGGTGCATGTGTCCTATTTGTAGTATTGAAGAGGAAAATCTAGACCATTTTCTGTGCCAGTGCCAGGGGCTTACTGATTTGAGGGAGGGTATTTTGGGGAAAAGTAATTTTTCACTTCGGGGCATGTTGTCTCAGATGGTACCTAGCCTAATGTGTAGATTATGTAGATTTGTTGATCAGGCACTAAAGATAAGAAAGAAACTATTGTGAAGAAGATTTGTTATGGTTTGGAATAAAAATGCTGAAGGGAGTTTTACTTTTGTTTTCCTGTTACATTTGATGTATAGTGCATATGGCCCTGTAGAAAGGCTTTTGAATACACGATTATTATTATTATTATTATTATGTGTGTGACGTTGTGTGTAATTATGTGAGTTAGTTTTATAGTATTATGTGTGCTTTTGTGTTGCAATTGTTATGTTATTTTATTTTTATTTGCTATGGGCTATGTTTAGTTATTGTTATATATATTATTATCATGTGTTTTGACTTTATATGCAACTGTGTTTCTTTTTGCCATGGCCCAAAGAGGCTTTTGTTTTGCAATATCTATCTATCTATCTATCTATCTATCTATACATATACTGATATTTATTAATCAAAATGTCAATGTAATTTGATTTATTAGTTATAAAAGTAAAAACATTTATATTTTTTTCAGTAAAGTGCAAATTATGTTCTGGCCTTGGGAAAACATAGGGGTTTAGATCCCTACTCATGTTAATTTCTGCTCGTTTTGAGTTTGACTCGGTTTTTTATTGTAATTTCTGTTCGTTTTGGGTTTCATATATTTATCGATGGTGATTTGTGGTAGTTTCACTCTTGGTAGATTATTTGATTTTATTTTTGATCATTTTTGGTTTAAAGGTGTTCTTCACTTTTCTTTGAAAACTTATTTTGTGGAAAAAGTTTTTTTTTAATTAATCTAATTAGCAGAACGGTGGTAACACTGACCAAGCTCAACATTTGTTGTCTCAACAAATTTCCTGTTGTTATGGGTTCAACCCGATTGTGAAAGAAGTTTACATATGAATTAAAAATGTTTGAACTGAATTCGAAATTAATTCAAAGGGGCTCAAAATTTTAAATTTACCGTCAATATTATTGACAACTATGTTTTAATATGAATCTTCTGTTTTTTGTCAGAGTTTTGTTTTCAATCCATTAACCGTAGTTAAGGTTAAGAGAATTCTCAGAAAGGAGATTAGCGATTTTTTTCAACTGCTACTTCTTCTATTTAATAATAATAATAATCAGTTGCGATTTGGCATTCATTCAGTGCGGAGATGAAATAAAATCTATAGTGATACTCTGCTTAAAAGAGTTATAAACCAGTTTGACAAGATTTATAAACCTTTTAATTGTGGTATATGATTTAACATGGGATTCAAAAGAAGATTGACGAATAGAATCTACCACCTGTTCTGTTTGAAACTGGGGGGCCGTACAAGTTACGAAGTAGCCCCCTTGCGCGTAAGTCCTCGTTTCATGTTTAATAGAAAGTTAAGCTAATAATTTTCCATTTAATAATAGAAAAATGATAGAAGGACAGTCTATAGCATCTGCGCTTGAAGAGATAAAAAAGGCAGTGTTCGAAATCTCTAGCCTGTCGAAGAGTATCGATGACATTAAACTAAGCCTAACGAGTATTGAAGCTAAAATGAAAGAGTTTAACGTTAAGCAAACGGAGACAGCTCAAGAATTGACAACCATTCGAGCAGAGCTGGAAGTATCCCGTAAGAGAAATATGCGGCTTGAGAAAGAAATAAAACAGACAAATTTGATGTTTTATAATTTTCCCCAGCCCCCTATATCGAATACAACCCTGTTAGATGATATAATTGCACTAATCAGTAATACTGTGCCAAGCTTAAAAGTGTCAAAGTGGGAATTCAGGGATGCTGTTCGTTTAAGGGGACCACAAAACCCACGCCCTATTTTAGTAAAGTTCAATTCAAAAGTTACACGAGACATTTTGTTGAGGAATGCGAACCTTTTCAAACAAAAGGGGATATCAGTAGCGCCAGATTATACGCCAGAAGAACGCGAGGCTCGTACGGCCCTAAGACCTTTATTATCCCAAGCTATAAGCAAAAAGAGAATTGTGAAGCTACGCGGAACTAGATTATGCATAGACAAACAGACGTTTGTTTATGACTTTGAGAGAAAAACAGTGCTGGAAATGGCGGAGCCGACTATGGAAAAACAAACTCATAATAAAGATAGTAGCACAAAAAACCATATCCCGAGAAGGTCGTATATGCGATCCCCGTCAAGCGATAGTCATTCAGATCCTGAAATTGAAAGCGTCTCAAACTGCAATTCAGATACAACGATCATAGAAAAGCCGGCTGCGGTACTAGACCCTAACATTCCTATTGGAAACTACACAAAAAGTGATAGGCCGAAAGGAAAAAGGGTCCTGGACATGATTATAAGCCCAAGCAACGATAGTGAGCAGGATCAAAGAAATGTGAGACCAAATAAAGAACCAAAATTGGAAAGGAAACGAAAAAGTCTTAGTCCGAAAAAATGTGGCCAAACTCTAGCAAAACGACCACCATTTGTCATAGAATAGGGAAACAGCCATATACAAAAACTGTCAGCTATTACGTGGAATGTACAGGGTCTAAGTAGTAAAAGCGATGTGTGTTTAAATAGTACATTTTTGGATTCACATATAACTTGCATAGTTGAAACATGGTTTTTGCCAGTAGAGGAAATATCAGTGTTTGGTTATGTTGTTTTTCGTATAGATAGAAGGACATCAAATAATTCCAGGAACTATGGAGGAATAATAGTGCTGGTCAAGCAACATGAATTTTCTATCTTAAGTCGTTTGCCAAGCATGTCTGAGAATTTGATATGGTTACGTTTGAATTTCTTGGGGAAGTGGTTTATATTGGGGTGTGTTTATATTTCACCTGAAAAAAGTTCATATTGTGAAGAGGATACTTGGGCAATATTAGAGGAAGAAATTATTCTTATTAGATCTCGGTATAAAGGAGATTCAGTGTTAGTAATAGGTGACTTAAACGCTTACACTGCTGAACAACCAGAACTAAATATGAATCTTGTTTCAGATGATGAGGACGACCCTGTAGCGGGGATTATTCCTTCAATGTAATTTATACCACGAAGGTGCCAAGATCGACAAAGGAGAGTTAACTCAAGGGGGAGGAAACTGCTTGCACTGTGTGGATGTTCTGGTTTGGCAATGGGAAATGGGAGATTTGGTGAAGATGGTAGCTTAGGTGAGTACACTTGTGTTTCTGGACCATGCTTTAGTTTGATTGATTATATATTGGTTGACACTGGGCTCCAAATTGAATCCCTAAATGTGAAAGTGATACATTGAACAAGATCGGACTAATTTGTAGTTAAAGTAGAGTATATTATTTCTTGAAGGGAATATTGTTTGTTTGAGAGGAGTATTGAGGAGAGGTATGTGAATAAAGAAACGAGGGAGAGTAAGGAGCAAGAAATTTTACCTCACAAAATCAAGTGCAACCGGTCACAGGAACAATAGGGTACTGGTCCATGAGAAACTAATTGATGATCCCATGGCGAAAGAACTAGAACATCTGAAGTATGAGGCCGAGGTACCGAATGCCGACCCGGAAACAATAGCAAATAGGTTCTTACAAATTCTAAGCAAATCGCTGGCATCAGTAAAATCAGCCGAGAAAAAGAATGAAAGTTTTTATGATGAAGAATGTAAATTCAGTAGCGTTAACTTGGATAAAATGTTACAAAATGTAAAGAATGCACCGAATGATGAATAAAAAATCAAGAAATTAACAAGTTACCTTTTAGTACTAAAAGACCAAAAAAAATAAATAAAAAGCAAAAAGCAAAATTAAAAAAGCAAACAAAAAGCCACTCTTTTAAAGTGCTTTAGAGAAAATAACAGTAGGGAGTTCTGGAAAATCATAAAAAGAGATAGGCTAAAAGACCGACAGTCAGAGGTGCCCGCCCCCAAAACTTGGCCCGATTACTTCAAACTACTACAAGAAGATACCCAGGATAGCAACATACACCTACAAGAGACATTAGGTCTAGATAACTGTGAAGAAACATCATTCCCTCTGAACCAGGAAGATTACGTGTTATGCGACCCAATCACCCCGGAAGAAATTGAAGATTCGCTTAACAAAATACGAGGTGATTCAGCTCCCGGACCCGATGGAATTCCTATGAAGATCTTCAAAGCATTTCGGACTGTTCTTTTACCTTTTTTGGTCTCATTATTTAACCTAATAATTTCAAAGAGGAAGTGGCCAATGACCTGGAAAACCTCGCTTATTCTCCCACTTTATAAGAATGGTAATCCCACTGCACATAATAACTATAGACCAATAAGCCTCCTAAACAGTGCTGGAAAAGTTCTAGAAAAAATTATAGATAAAAGGCTGGGAATGTGGATAGAAGAGAAACAAATCTTGCATGAAGAACAAGGTGGGTTCAGACCAGGTTAGTCTACAGTTGATAAAGTTTTTGTTATTAATGCTCTTGTAGAAATGCACTGCAAAGGTAATGGAAAATTATATGTGGCCCTAATTGATTTGAAATCCGCATTTGATAGTGTAGAACGTGTTTCATTGTTGAATGTTTTATTAAATCTAGGCCTACCAGCCCCTTTTTTACAAATTCTATCGTCTATGTATTCACTGAATAAAAGTTTTGTAAAAGTTGTTAGGAAGGGAATATCTCTGCCTTTTTTCTCGAAAAAGGGCGTGCGCCAAGGAAGTACACTCTCGCCAAAATTATTTGCTGTGTTTATTAATGATATTGTTCCTTATTTCCAACAAAGATGGGCACCAACTCTCCGACTGGGAAATCTGAATATGTAAATGCTACTATTTGCAGACGACATTATATTACTGACAAAGACAAAGAATGATTTACAAACCCTATTGAATCTCCTTAAAAAATATTTGCAAGAGAAAAAACTAGAGGTGAATGTCACGAAATCCCAAGTCATGATTTTTAGCAAAAAACCCTTGGAATCAGCACCACAATTTTTATTGAATGGAAAAATGCTGAAGCGGTGGAAAAGGCCAAATACTTAGGTTTCATTCTTTGTCAAAATGGAAAATGGACGAGTCATATTACAACAATGGCACAGAAAGGAAGAAATGCATTATTTGTTATATACAGAAGCACACTAGGAGTAGAAATAAGTGAACTACGCCTCCACAAACATATATTTAATACTAAAATTATGCCTATCTTACATTATGGATCAGAATTATGGGGGTATTAGCCGGCAAAGCAACAAGAAACCCTTCAACTTCAATATTATAAACGAGTTTTTGGCCTACACAATACAACACATACGTTAGTTTTAAAAGGTGATCTGGGTATATTTAACCTGAAATTGAAAAGATATACCCAAATCATCAAATTTTGGTTAAGACTTCTAGAACTTCCCCAGACTAGACTTGCCCGAGCAGCATATGAAGATCTTCTCCTTCAGTGTAACAAAACATCATGGACAGCACAAATCAAGAGGATATTAGATGAGAATGGATTTTCAATTTCGTGGGAGAAGGGAAAAGGGACAGAGGACCATGAAAAGTTCTTCAAGGAATTTAGTGCAAGACTTGAAGACCAAGAAGTGCAACTATGGCAAGCAGCTGTGGACAAATCTCCAGAGTCTTGCTTTGTATAGAGAAGTAAAAGAGAATTTTGGTCATGAGTTTTATTTCAAGCTGGGATTGCCCATTAAGTATTTGAGGATTTGGATTCAGATTCGAGCAAATTGTCTGCCAATTTATTCTAAGGTTGCAAGGAAAAAGAGGGAAGGTCCGGAGGTCGGGTGTAGTTGCTTGAGATGTGGGGAAAATGATTATGGGTTGGGCCATTTCCTCCTCCGGTGTAAGCAACTATCTCACTCAAGGGGATTAATTATCCAGGAGGGGGAAGATAGGCTGCTTTGTGAGTCAATGAGGTCTAGGACTCCCCGTTATATTGTGGCAGTAGGAAATTTTGTATTGATGGGAAGGATGTCAAATGAAGTGTAATTTTTCTTTAGTATGTCTTTTTGTATATGGCTTTAGTTGGCTTTTAAATACAGATTATTATTATTATTATCACTTTGATGTTTTGATACTTTGATGTTAAA
The DNA here is from genome assembly GCF_049724085.1 of Artemia sp. Qi Xiang Cuo. Taxonomy (NCBI): domain Eukaryota; kingdom Metazoa; phylum Arthropoda; class Branchiopoda; order Anostraca; family Artemiidae; genus Artemia; species Artemia sp. Qi Xiang Cuo. The sequence continues at coordinate 66,622,307 of NC_142808.1, read as the reverse complement.
AAAACTTTGATGTTGGAAACGGAAATGTAATAAAACTTGAGAATATGGCAGTCAAAGACGAAGAGAGTTTAACAGAAAAAAACATTCCCTTCCATAAGAACTTTATGTGTATATAATGAACAACTTGTATAACTTTTAGCTCTTGCCTAGGGGAGGGGTGGGGGTTCAACCATGGAAGCATTGTTATTTCACCTTCTGACTATTTTAAACAAAATGGCTATTTCAAAACTTTTGTCGGGTGTATTTGAGGAGAAAAGAGGCAGAGGGATGATATATCCGAGGACAGAAGAATTTTTTGATCTGAATATATAAGAGGACGGACTCTGCAAAACTTTAGGGTCAGATTTTATTATTAAGACAGTATCATGTCACGGTAAATTCAAAACTCTTAAGTTTTAAATCACGGTAGTAATATTGTGAGTTTAACCTGCTTCTCTTTTATAGTCTAGGAAAAAAGAACTACAGAAACTTTGTACCGTAACTCTGGGTTAACAACAAACTGTAGAGGAGCCAGGCCTTTACTATCTAAATTACAAATTTTTATTATGCTAAAAAATTAGTATAAAGCGTAAAAGGAGGAATATACAGCTTTAAGTCTAGCAATGAGAGATAGGAGTATTGCCAAAAGACAAAAAGTAATGTTCTATCAATGTACAGGATGATCTTAATTTATGTCGCTCTTAATTTTTTTCGTACTGTGGTTGTCAGTGCAATTTCCGAGATTCCAAGGTTTTTTTTGGGGCAAAGAGAATTGCTTAAATTCAAACCGCGAAAAGGTGCTCTTTAGTTAGTAGTGCTACAATTGAAGTACAGCAAGAACGCTACCTAGTAGAACCAGAATAATTAAGGAAATGTCTAATTTTAGTTAATTCAAGGTCAACCTGAAGCACAGAGGAGTATTTGACTCTGAAAGCTACATCTAGAAAATCGAAAGTATCCTAGGTGGACATCCACCACATGGCTAATATGGGAATAAAGTTCATTTGCGATGCAAATGGATGTTATATTTAGATTTAGGATGTAATTCTAGGTATATATTTGCACTTCAGGGGGGTGGCGGTATATATTCTGTGAATATATAGGTTCTAAGAAACTCAGGAATTTCTGAGAAAAATCAGGAAAGAAGTAATGATAAAAGTTTTGCCCCTGCAAAGTATGTCAGGTAAGATTATTCTGCATATTCTGAAATAAGAATTGTTTTCTTAATATGTTTCCTTATGTCCAGCTGGACTCTACCAACGATACTTTAAAGCCCAGCGCCCAAAGAACCCAAATCCATTAATGCTTTAGCGCCCAGCGCCCAGAACCCACAGCTCCCAACTTGAAAAATATATACTACCATTACCTTTAGCACAGCAAATTTATAGTCCATTTCTTCTTCAAATAGCGATTTAAAAAAGTATCATATCTAAAGTTAGCAAATCACAGATGATGTGGGTAAGCTGACAAGAATTCTACTAGTCACAAAGATATATTCAATTTATGTCCGCAAGTGCATTGTGCCAGCAAGGTGAATATAGCAAAGAGAGATCATTATCAATTACAGGAGGGGAGATTTGACTTCTGTCGGTAAACGCATTTCACAAAGAGGCAATTTGTGTGTTACAAATATTCGAGATAGGTTATGTCATTCAGTGTAGGCTCCTGAAAAATTAAAATGCTTTTATTATACACATGCGGGATTTTGCTTTACTTGGCCTCGCCTGGTCTAATTAAACTATAGAGAATTTTTTTACCAAGTGAAATAACTTTTCCAAAGTATTTGCCATAAAATATTATAGGTACCCCACTGTTTAAAGACTTTGTGACTTTTTTATTTAACAAAACCAGTTGCCCAGCGCCCGAGAACCCAAACAAACATAGACCATATCAAGTTACAGGAGGGGATATTTGACTTCTGTCGGCAAAAGAATTTCACAGAGGCATATCATGTTACAGGAAAGATCAACTTTGGGTGTTACAAATATTCAAAATATTTCATTCAGTGTTGGGTCACATAGACATATCATTAAATAAACACCAGATCGCATGGGATTTTGTAAGTTCCTTGCCCTTTATCTTCTTTGCCTCCAGTAAACGCGTTAATTTTGACGTTTAATTTAATTGAGATTTTGAAAATCGTTATTTCATGTTGCAACAAAAGACTTGGTTACAAGCTTAATTCGCGCTTCCACAGGTATGTTTTTTTTTTCATAAGATGCTTTTTTCTGATATTATCTTAGGTGTAGAGATTTGAAGGGGAATTTTCACCAGGTTGAACTTGTCTAGAGTATCTTTCCGTTGGGGGGGGGTCCACAGGAGAAAGTTTATCTGGTAAGTTTTATTCGGGATCAACGTTATACTAGGAAGGGGGTATTTGCGGTAAAACTTTTCCACAGAGAAGGGGATTTTCTGCGTGATTTAAAAACAAACAGAAATTCTTTCACATGAATGTGTGCTACAAAAAAAAATTCATCTGAAATTGACCGTATGAATTTTTATTGGTGGTGGGGGGACTATTTTATATGAGACGAACGGTCCATGGAGGGGGAGCCGAATTTCCCGCTATTATTTCTTAACAATCAGAAATCAAATAAAAAAACATTTTTTTTAGCTGAAAGTAAGGAGAAACAGCAAAACTTCAAACGAACACAAATTATTACCTATATGAGGGAGGGGGGGTGACGCTCTCCTCCATGCCTCACTGTTCACGATGAAGTTTGCCTTTTTGTCTTAGTTCTTTAAAACTACTCATAAAACACAAGGGCCATTTAATTGGAATAATAACCCTTTTAAAATATTCTAGAAAAGTCAAAATTTAGCGTAAAGAAAGAGGTATTGAGACATGAGCAACCTCCCTCATGTAAGCAATTATTTCTATTCGTTTTAAATTTTGATGTTGTTTCGTACTATCAGGTGAAAACACTTTTTTAAATTTAATTATATACCAAAGATACGTAATCATAAAAGAAATACATAAAAAAAATTAGTTAAAGGTTGTTCTGGGTACCCAGCTGACTGATCGTGTTTCAAAGAATAGGACTGACAAAACATAGGGTTAAAGATCGCACTCTAGGGCTATAATGAAAGAAAGGTTGAGGTACCTAAGGCACGTTGTGCTGATGAAGAACGAGCGAATGTCGAAGATCGTTCTTTTCGGTCAACTGTCTAAGGCTAAACAGAAAGCAGGTTGTCCTGGTCTGGGGTGGGAGGACGTCATAAAGAAAGTATTTAAAGGAAATGGGAACTTCGTGGGCGGGTGTAAAAAGGGAGGCTTTGAATAGATTGGGTTGGAGAAGGAGCGTGCGGAACTGTGTTGACTTCAGGCGGCTTGGTGCTGCGGTTAGTTGTTAGTAGTAGTAGTGGTAAAGATACATTAAAACAAGGTCAATGTTTAGAAATATAAAAGTGATTTATAACAAAAAACATGTAGACTACCCCCTTCCCTCTTTTGTGAATGAAGGCTATTCATTCTTCTAAAATACTTTTGGCAAAGTTCGTGTATTTTCTTTTGTCTGTAAAAATTACTATTATCGCCAATTTATTTTTCAAAGAAGACTATCAAGCTGTTTCATACAAGACCTGGTATTTATTATAAATTATGAATCTATGTTGGGTCCTGACAAATTAAAATGTTTCTATCACATACATGCGGACTTTGGCCTCGCTTGTGCTTATTATGCCACATACAATGTTTTTATTAAGTGAAAACAATGTCCTAAAGATTTACCATAAAATGCAATATGTGCCCCATTGTTACAGGACTTTGTGACTTTATTTAGCAAAACCAGTTTTTTTAGTGCCCAAGTAATACAATTCCATGTGTAAGGCCAAAGAATTAGAACGAGGTTCCTTTTCATGTCAAAACTGGAAGTGCTCTCATCAGACAGATGAAACACTTCAAAAGAAATGTCACTCGACAACATTCTGAGCATAAACTCAATCAGTTTAGAACCAAGGTGATTTTCAGTGGTCACATACTTTTTGATGGATTAAACCATGTCTGCTTGACTAGTATCTCATTTGAAAGCCCATTTATCGCTGATTCATATCATAAATGTTTTACCGCGTTTAAGAGTCTTGAATTCAATTTACTTTCCAAATAGGTTTTTTTTCTAAATAATTTAAAATGCTTGTATTACAAAAAGCGGGCGTTAGCCTTGCTTTGGCTTTTTATGCCATATACACTTCCTCATTGTTACAGCTCTTTCTGACTTTCTCATTTAATAAAATTATTTTTTTTATAATAAAAGATTAAATAAAACAATTAAATAAACCAATTTTTTCAACTGAATGTAAAGCGCAACGTTAAAACTCCATACAAACAAAAATTATTCTGTATGTGAATTGATTGTCTCCTTCCATAAGTTGCTCTTTCAACTAAAGTTTATCGCAAATTTTTAAAAAGCCTCCTACTCATATTAAACGGCCCTTGTGTTTTATGAGTTGGTGGATGTACAAATCTTTGCTTTTGTTGCAAGCAAGGGCATCGTTTGGGGGCGTACAGGGGCAGTTCCCTTTATAACAATTTAGGGTCTATCCAAAGAAGGATCCTTTGTGCCACTCTTCAGTAAAAATACTGGAGCTAAGCCCCGGGTTGCAAATTACAATTGTGGTTTCGTCACAATGTAAAAGATCAAGAATTGCCTACATCTGATTTCAGTGTTATTTTTTCCTTTTCGTTTGTCAGTTTAATTTTTTTTCTCTAATTTTATATATATTATGTTGCATCCGAAAAAAAAAAATTTGTGATAAAATTATGGACTCTTATGTTCCTGTATATGTGCGGGGAGGGGGCGTAAACGGTGAGGGTCCCTTGTGGATCTTAAATCATGTGTTTTGGAACATAATTATTACACGTATACCGTTTTATACTTCGAAGCTTTTCAACACACCAAAAGTGCGGTTTTTAGTGCTATATAGCTCTGACCGATGATATAATTGATGAAAGCTCGTAAAAATGAGTAATAGCTTGAAAATGAGTAGCTTTTAAAATAATAGTTACCATTTCCAAATTTCAAAGAGTTCATACTGAATTCCTCCAACGGACTAATGAGACTTACTACGGGGGCTGGGAGGGGGAGTACACAATGAGGTTCCCTTGTAAATCTCTAATTCAGGGTTTTGGACCATAATTAAGCAATGGTACCGTTTTATACTTCGAAGCTTTTCAACACACCAAAAGTGCTGTTTTTAGTGCTATATAGCTGTAAAGATTGGTGCTAGGCTTACGCAAGTTAGATATAAGTGTATTTCTCGTATTTAGTGTTTTATTACATTAAGGGTATATTTTTGGTATTTAGTGCTTGTTCCAATTCAAAGGTATAGTTGGTATGTGTTGTTTTATGTACTTGTTTCTGCCTTCTTTTCTATTCAAGGAAGTCCATCACAATGACCAAAAACTTACCAGCAAATGAGAGGCTACTTTGGTGGTCATGGAACCAGAATTCTATGCTTGGGCCTTGGAAGATAAGAAGGGGGTAAGGACAACTTGTGAACAGTTCAGCTTTGAGAACCCACCATTACAAGTGGTTAGAGGAGCCCCGCTGGGAGAGTTCGAGCAGCCTCCACCTTTCTATAAAATACGGTGCGCTGGGAGAGTTTAACAATAACCTCCACATCAACTGCCGTTGGAGAGTTCCAGTAGCCTCCACTAGCCAACTATAGACGGTGAGCTTGGAAAATGCAGCAGCCACTTCCAAATCAACGGTGCCAGCCGGTGCAAGTTGACTATAGCTCGAATTTTATACGGCTTCAACAAGACTGTTCACGAGTGTACTCTAGTATTGTAATTTGTCTATTAGTTTATTAAAGTAGTTTTAGCAACATCTTAAGTATATACGAAACATGCCGACCACGCTGCCCAGCGTCTTGTCCTCGTGGAGCCTTAATTAACCCCAATTAGGGAGCAATAAGACGGTATCTCATTAGAGAAACATACCACACTTCATATTGGTGGCATCTGCTCACAGTGTTTTTGACTATTTTTTAGAAACTCCTTTCAAATAATTCATTAAGCTGTCTCTATTTCCTAGCCTTATATTTAAAACCATGACGACCGACAGAGAGGCCCATATTTAAGACCTTGAAACTAGACTAGTAGATGCATAGACTCGTCTGACATTACAGAGAGTTAGTTCTGATATTTACCAACCAACTCCTCCTATGCCTGTTAATTATTATATAGAATAATGTCCGCCAATTCCTATACTTTCGCATCCAGCCGATATTCATTCCTGGATTTTAACTCTAAAACAAATACAAATAATGAGGCGTCCAAGGGGGACGCCTCAATGGTGTCTCAGGCTATCTGTTAAACCAGGGGGGAGATTCAGAGATTTCTGTATAATGTTGATCCGGACAGTATCAAAAATCTTTCAGACCTTGAAAGAACCCTTAAAATAGCATTTTGCCCAGAAAAAAGTTTAGGAAAAAAATTACAATCATTGGTCAGATAAAAACAGAAGGAGAACGAATTAGTCTCTAAATTTTATTCTATAGTAGCTGGTAAGGCGAAGGATTATTGAAAGTCAGCCAACAAAAACGACGCCAGTAGTCGCAAATCAAATATTTTTAAAGTGGCTTAAAAAACTAACATCGTACGCCGAGTAATGGAACAAATATCACAAGATTGCAATAATGATGAACTACTAGACTTAGCTAGGGAATTTGAAACAATAGATTTAACATTTTGTAGTCCAAATGCAGTTTTAACTGCAGCAGTCAGCGGTCAAAACATCAACCATGATATGTCACAAAGCCGAACTCCCTTTGTGTCAAGATCAACTAGTGTAATTGTTTCAGGAATAATTTTAATGGTAAAATTAACGCTCGTATAAAATGTTGGAAATGTACGGGCCCAAACAGACAATCTAAATGTAAGGAATCTACAACATGCATCTGCTGTGGTAAAATAGAGCACAGATAGAAATTTTGTTCAGATCGTGGACGTACAATTCTACCACAAGCAAACCAAAAAAACTACGTTATTCGACTTTATTGGAGGCCGAGTCATCATAATGCGAAGTCCTCCAATAAAGAATATTTATTCTGTGAACCATTCTGATTCAGAGATTTGTTATTTAAGTATACCAGAATCAACCAACTGTGTCTCATGTCCATTTATGTAGGATGTAAAATTGTGAGAATCTATAAAATTTTAGAATTTATTTACACCGGTTGTCAAAGGTCACTATCATCGGAAAATTTATTCTACAGCCCTCCTGGGAAAATACGAAAGAAAAATAAAACGTCATTTTAATCTATAAAATCATTGAGTGGAAATATTTTACCTGTCTTGAGGAAAATTAAAATTCTTGTTGCTATATCTGACGGAGTAAAAAAAAGAAAAATTCATCGGGAATATCTTGTTATTAGTGAACTTAAGTTTCCTCTAATAGTAGGCTATGACTTGTTAAATTTTTTGGAAATTTCTATTGGTACCCGTCAAAACCAAATCAGTTTAGGCTCCAATAGTCTATATCAAGAAAATTTTTGCGCATTTTTTGCCGAAAACACTGGTAACACACCTACAGGAAATGTATATGTAGCTAAACAGATAACCATTTCATAATACTCACTTAGAATAATTAAGGTGATACCGCAATCTAGTAAACAAAATGATGTAGCTCATGGGCAATGTCTGGTGTTCAAACCTGCACCAGCGTGGCAGATATGTGTTTCAGAGTAAATCAGTGAAGTGTCTCATTCCTCATTTCTCTTAGTATTTTTTAACCCCACGCAATATCAAGTAACCTTATTAAGAGGTAAATTAATGGGACATTTTGAGTTTCTCCCAGAAGACTTAGCCTCAAACTTTGGGTCAATTGCAGCCTGTGCTGAAAATGAATTTTCTCAAGGCCATAAAACTCAGTTAGAATAAAAAACTGAATGGCCTAATGATAAATCTTTAAAACAAGGTCAATAACGGTAAATTAGCCGATAAAAATAGTGAGAAATTTAAAGCTTTCATTTGTAAATTTAAAAATGTATTCGCTCGTGCTGCTTGTGGTATTGGGGGTAATGATTTAGTTGGGTTTGTCGTTCCAATTGATGAAACAGTTACAATTAAAAGCAAAAAACAATTTCCATTACCATTTTTAATGCAGGAAGTAATAATGAAACACGTTAAGGAAATGCTTCGAGCTAAGATTATTAAAGTGGGTCGATCACCATTCAACTCACCTGTTTTTATCATTGGTGAACCTAATAAAGAGGGCAAAATCTTACCCAAAACATCTTTGGAATGAAAAAAACAGTAGGTTCTCAATTGATCTTACAGAAGTCAATAAAGGTATTAAAGATAGTCAATGAGAAATTCGCAGAATTAAAAAATTATTACTGATATGGCAGGGAAAAAACTATTTTCTACATTAGACATCAAACCCTCCTTTTACGCATGCAATTTATCTAAAGAGAGTCGCTAATTATTTTATCTCAATGTTAAAGGTATATCATACAGATTTTTGAAAGCACCAATGGGAACTAAAAGCAGTCCTAGACAATTTTTGGAATTTCTGGGAATATTGTTTCGGAACGTCCCTTGTAAAACAACTAAAGAAATAAATTTCTATGGTTTTTTGAGTTGGTATGTAAATGATTTAATAATACATAGGCTACGGAAAGCAAAACTTTTGAAGACCATTTGAAACATTTAAAAATTTTTTTTGAAAGGTTACGTGAATCCTGCAATAAATTCACTTTATCAAAATGCTGTTTTTTCTGCAAATTCAGTCAATCTGTTAGGATTCAAAGTCTTACCCGAAGGGATCTCTCCCCAAGAATCAAAGGTTGAAGCGATTAGGGCGATAACACCGCCTAGGGACGTTTCGGACGTTCGTAGTTTCCTAGGCATGGCTTCATTTCTACGAAGTTTTTACCTTAACTACGCAGAAATATCATATCCTTTGGTTCGCCTAACTCGCAAAAATGTCCCATTTGTTTTTGGACCCACCGAAATGGAGGCTTTTGAAAAACTAAAATCCGAACTTACTAATCCAAACTTAATTCTACTCCGTTTTTCCATCGAAATCAGAGGATTTTCATTTTTTCACAGATGCTAGCATGAAAGGAATTAGCACTCTACATTGTGTAAAATGTAAAACCACGGATAACTTTCAAATAGTTGCAAGCTATTCTAAAATTCTCAGCGGACCCGCATCTAGATATGACAATCATAATAGAGAATTATTCGCACATTATTCCGGGATTAAACATTTTCAAAAAACCTTTCTATGGTCCGCTCATACACATTGCTATACAGATTGCAGGGCCATATCTTATTTAAAGAGAGCTAAAGACGTAAATAGCAAGTTATACCGTATTGCTGTTTTAATAGACAGTGAGCAATTTACCTTTCATCACATTCCTGGAGTTAAAAATCCTAGCGACTATTTGAGCCGCCCTAGTTCTGAATTTGTTGAAAAATACAGCAAAGTTAATCTTGATGAATTAGAACAGGAATTTGAGTGCCTTCAAGGTGAATATGTGGATTTTATTGGACTAAGAAAAAAGGAACTTAGACAGGCTCAAAAGCGCGATAAAAAAAATCAAAGCAGTGTAAACATTTTTGGAAACAATAACCAGACATCGATTTTATTTTTGAGAAACGGAGTCTCAGGAATTGGACCCAAATGCCTTTATGTTCAGGCGTCTGTCAAATGTACCAGGTAAGCCTATGGTGACTCTTAGTCACGGAAAATTCATGACCAGGGATGCTTCACTCCAGGAGGAAGCCATTAAGGCCCCTCTAAGGGCTGCACACAAGGGTTGCATTCACCGAGATGCAGAAAAGGGTGGCCGTCTAGTATGCACAGGCGGCCCAAGCTTTTGCTCACTGGTAAATCATGTTCCATACTTCACATAGCACTGACCGATGGTAGAATTGATGAAAGCTCGTAGATATGAGTAATAACTTTAAAATGAATAACTTTTAAAATAATAGTTACCATTCCTAAATTTTAAAGAGTTCATAGTGAATTCTTCCAACGGACTAATGAGACTTACTACGGGGGCTGGGAGGGGGAGTACACGGTGAGGGTCCCTTGTAAATCTCCAATTAAGGGTTTTGGACCATAATTATTACAATGGTACCGTTTTATACTTCAAAGCTTTTCAACTAAAGAAGTGGCACAAAAGGTGCCATTTTTTGTGCTATTTGGCACTTACGGATGTCAAAACTGATTAAATTAATGTAGATACGATCAATAGCTTTCAGATAAACCATTAAACATCTTTCTAAGAAGTTCTGGCAGCCCACTAGCCCCTAGCTTTTCCACTTAAGACATGGCATCAATAGTGCCAGTTATAGTGTCATTTGGCAGTTGCAGGTGGTGGAATTCATAAATAAAACTTAAAGATGAGAAAGAGATTTAATTTGAGCTAGTAAACTTCTGCATAAGATGTTTTTGTCCCCCGCTAGCCTCCCCCCCTTGAGCAATGGTACAATCTGTGCATCTTTTGTGACATATAGCACTTGCAAACAGTAGACTTTATAAAAAGCACGTACATGTGAGAAACATCTTTCAAATGAGCCATTAAGAATCTCTCTATGATGTTCTGGTAAACCGCTAGCCCTGGGAAAAAAAAGGGAGACAGATCAGTGCTACCCATGCAAAAAAGTAATTGTCATGGGTGTTCAATGTTGGGTACTTTAATGACCCTACAACAGATGTTTGGTCATGCTGAGTACAACGGGGCACCGTTTATTTTTTGCCGGCAAAATCTTATAGGGGGTTCTGGATATTTATAAAAGTCACTATACACGTATTGTCGCCATTAACTGTTAATTCTAAGATAGGTCGAAAAGCTATTTACAAATCATGATTAAATGCCAGATTGCGATTTTTTCTCACCAGACCGTTTTTTTGAAAACATGTTTTTAAATTGTTGATTACTTTGGGCTGTGGTTTTCTCTCTACTAGGTTGCAGCTGCCACTGCAGCCATGATGACCAAATGTTTATACATTGGGCGTGGCAGACCTTGGTACATGTTTATTGCTGGGGAAATTACGTTATAGCGAAAAATATTTAATTTGAGAAGCCTGCTTTTTATATTTTTTTGATGAGGTGCATAACTGACAGGGTTGCCAAGGGGCTGTACCAAAGTACTATTTGAACTCTTTTTAATCAAAGGAGTACAAATTGAATAATTTCTGTGAAAGTAGCTATTTTTCTATACTTTATGTTAAAAGCAGTGTTTCTCTTGATTTCCTGGCAATATTTAAAAAACGATCAGAAATAAAAAAAAGTTATTCCAGCTGAAATTATGGAGCAACATTAAAACTTAAAACGAACAGACATTAATTCTCATATGAAGGGGATAGCTCTTCCTCAACACCTCCCTCTTTGCGCTTAACTGTTTTAGTACTTTTAAAACAAGGTTCTTATTGTTCAAATTAAACGAAAATCGTTCTTCAGAATTGTTTATTAAATTATTTTGAAATAATAAAACAATGAGATTAAATTATAGGGTTTAATGAATGACAACCACTCCCCCCCATCTAAGGACTGATGTATTTTATTGTTTTTTGTTAAGTCGTCACTGATGAAAACCATTTGACCTGATATCAATAAATTTCCAGGAAAATGTTGATTGTTTAGAGGGTGGGGGGTGGGTCAGGTTATATCCCACGGTATATTGAGTGGGTCTTTTAATTATGATTAACTAAATGACTATCTCAAAATTTTGTTCAGAAGATTGTGCGAAAAAAGGGGGTGGGAGAGGGGCCTAGTTACCCTCCAATTTTTTTGGTCACTTAACAAGTGCACTAGAACTTTTAATTTGCGTTCGAATTAGCCCTCTCACGATATTCTAGAACCACTGGGTCGATATGATCACCCCTGGGGAAAAAATAAACAATAAAAAAACGAATAAACACGCATCCGTGATCTTTCTTCTGGCAAAAAATACAAAATTCCGTATTTTTGCAGAAAGGAGCTTGAAACCTCTAATGTAGGGGTTTTCTGATACGCTATGTCTGATTGTATTATTTTAATTAAGATTCTTCTACTTATAGGGGATGTTTCCCCCTTTTTCAAAAACATTGAAAAATTTTCAGGCTCTTAGTCTTTAATGGGTAAGACTAAACTTAATGAAACTTATATATTTGAAATCAGCATAATAAGCCGAATCTTGTGATATATCTATTAGTATCAAAATTCCAATTTTGTAGAGTATTGAGCCGGGCTGAAACTTACTTACAGTTTGTTATCCCGAACTGTTTGATTATGAATAGTTGCTAGTTAGAAATATGTTAACGGCAAAAATGGTAAAAGCTGTCAAAATGAGTTAATTTTCGATTATAGAAAACCTAGGTATCTATGCGTAGGATGTAGAACGGGCAACCCCCCCCCCCCCATCCCCCTTCGATTCTTTGCCCCTATGGATTTGAAATGAAAATGTTTTGAAGGACAGTTTTATTGAAAAATCCTTTTTGTATATTCAGTAAAAAAAATTTAAATGAGCAATTCTCCCCCTACTCTAGAACTGGGAAGGTAGCCTTTTTCCCCCTTCTATCAACGACTTTTGTTTTCAATATCACTTCCAGGCACTCTTAAAGTGAATTTGGGGGCTAATTAATCCGTAGATAACTTTGGAAACCGACAACAATTTTTGGGTAAAAGGATAAAATTAGGAATATTAAGAAGGGAATACGTAACAAGAACAATTCTTAGCTCATAATATGCAGCAAATTTGTAATATGCCAAAAACTTCAAGTGACTCCTTATTTTAAACAAATATACAGGCATCCATGGCCTTCTTAGGGTTAAATAGGAAAAAGTTTGTTCAACTGAAAGTAAAGAGCTTCATTAAAATTTAAAACGAACAGAAATTATTACTTACATTAGTGGGACTGCATCTGAACCTCCTTCCCGCAATATTTTCGTCTGATATTTTAAAACAAAGATTCGTTAAAAATAGTTTATTTCTGAAAAAATTCAGGAGTGAAGATAAAACTTTTTTTGATTTTTGTAATGAGTACTTATGCAACAGCTAAGACTTGTCCTAATACCAAGGCTTAGGGTTTGGTGGCTGAGGCTAAGGGGTAATTAAGGGTCAATCTCCCCTACGCAGTGGAGAGATACTTTTTTTTTTTTTCTGATTTGAACATCTTTCTTCGCCGTTTGCAATGTGTTTTCATCGGGTACTTCTTTGTAACAAAATGGCAGTTAAGAGCAGTGGTAGATTTAGATTTTTTCTAAGGTAAAAAGGGAGGAGAATTGCATTTTACCGCCCCTTTCACGCCGTCAACACTAGGCTATAAATATTATAATACAATATTGGCTGAAAGTTGAATGCATTTACTTGTATTTTTTATTAAATATACGTTAATCGTTAGAAGTTCTTGTTTTATTAACTTCGTTTGTTTCCATTAGCTGTGAATGATTTGTAGTATTATTTATTGAAAAAAAAAATAACTCTCAAATATAGCCAAAGGCCTAAGCTTAGCTAAATGGTAATGAGTTTTGTTAATAGAAAATTAAGCGCAATATTTATTAATTATATATTTACATATTGGAGGTAATATGTTAAAATTAAAATAGCCAAGGCTTAGGGTGTTTTTTCTACAGTTAAAAAAACATTTTAAGAATTGGAATGCAAGTCTGCTAACGAATATTAGAGTATCAGAACCTACAGTGATGACAGTGGCTAAATATACCTCTGGAGCATGAGCGCTCCGAAAAACATAGCTAGAATTGGTAGATGTTTCCTAGAGAAATTGCCTACGGGCACGACCCCTCTTAACTTCTTTCTGATTGGTCTTCCGCGCTTGTATCAAATGTATAAAATGCTATCCCATAAACTTAGGAATATTCAATTAGAAACAAAAGCGTAAAGATGTGATTTCGTTCTTAAAGATTGAGTTTATTTTGTGTTCAAGAAACTGGCGTCATTTTTTCGACCATGGGAGCCCGTTGCCAGAATAAGAATTCCAGCTGGATTTGTTATTCTCGGGAATACATGTTACATAAACGTGTCCTTACAAGTGAGATTTAGCATAATAAATTAACTTATTAGTACATACCAAATAGTTGAATCAAGAACTAAAATAAATATAGGCTAAAATATTTGCATTTGCGCTATTTTATTAATTTTGTCCTGACAACATAAATGTCTTGTGACTCCAAACTATTATTTCACTCTCAATTCGAGAACCGCCAACTTTCCATCTGTTTTTGTAAATCTGTGCCAAGGATGTCAGAACTGTGTTCCGTCTTGCTAAGCACAGTTTTATCATACTCGGTACTTTTGTTACGCCTCACCTTGTGTCCATATTTTTTTATATTCGGCTGACCCTCGCCTCATTCCCGCCCTTTTTCATGTTAATATTTTCTAGTGCTTTAAAAATGTTTCTTTTTACAGATCAACGGTCTTTGTTCTTAAGCAATCGTAAATAATTTTGAAAAAATGGGGGGGGGGGGAAAATGATAACTTTGTACTTCAAGTAATAAAAAATCAAAAATTAAAACAAATTTTTTTGAAATTTTGGTCAAATTTATATTTAAAATTTATATTTTATTAGAGAAAACTTAAGTAGAACACGTGTTTATAGAATTTATGATACTTTCGTCTTTGGAAAATGTGAATCAGAAGAACTAGGTTTAAGATACCAGAAAATGGAACTTGGACAATTTTAATATAGTAGAACGTGTATCTAATAGCCTTGAAAGTAATTTTATATTCAGATTTCTGAAGTGTCACAAGTAGTTCCTCTCCTGCAGTGCATCTGCAAAGTTTTTCTCTTATGTTTGTTTTAAAACCATGTATATAGACTTTGTAGAATAGATGAATAGTTTCTAGTAAAGAAATCCTTCTTCTATCTCCTCCCACGTGAACCCTTAGCTCTGAAAGATTTGGCTACACGCTTACCAGCACACGCATACCAATATTATATGATTATCCATGTAAACTCAGACATCACCAGGAAGGAGTGAAAAAGGATTACAATTTTTTTAATAATGCTGGGGAATCTGGCGCTCCTTCATGGAAAATTCCCTTTCCTCATGAAAAATTTTTCTATGGAAAGATCCTCCCACGTAACCACCTCCCCTGACCCCCCCCCCCCCCCACCACCACCATCACCACCAGAAAAGAAATCCCTGCTGGAAACGTATGTATACTTCCGAATAGCCAATCTTATATGTAAGAAATGGACGAAGTTCGTAATTTGCAGCCCTTCCCCTTGGGACTGTGGGGGATTAAGTCATCCTCAAAGACATAGCTATTAGATTTTTCTACTATGCTGAACAATTTAGTTATCTCAAAATTTTGATGGGGTGACTTTTGTATATAAATTAGCATGAGAGGGGGCATAGTTGCTCTCCATTTTTTTCTGTCACTAAAAAAGGCACTAGAACCTACTCTAGGACCACTGAGTCGATACAATCACCCCTGAAAAAAAAAAACACATTCACATCCGTAGTCTTTCTTCTGGCAAAAATACAAAATTCCATAATTTTTGCAGATAGGAGTTTGAAACCTAGACTACTGGATTCCATGATACGTTGATTCTGATGATGTGATTTTCATTAATATATATTGGATATGTTTTACATAATTTTTGTTCAGTTTAATTTCCAATTACTCTCTTTACTTCCCTTGGAAATACTTTGTTTTTTAAAATTAATTTAGTAGTCAAAACTCAATAAGCAGTCTCACAACAACAAACTAACCTATAACAGTTTTCATAGTCCTACAGGAACTGTGATTTCAGTAACTTTCAGTATACAATAAAAATTATCTTAAAAACATAGGCATAAAAATCAAAAGCTTAAAGTCATTACACATCATAAAAATAGTGAATTTACTTATCAGATAACATCTTGTTGTCACTTATCATTACTCGAAATAAAGAATAAAACCATAAGAGGAACTCTGGATATCCAGTTATTTCTCTCTATGAAACGGAGGATTTTAAGTTGTGATAAATATTCTAAAGCGAGTTTGCAATTATAATACTTGTAAGATCCGTTCACTTTTAAATTGTATAAAAAACAATAATTAAATGTCCTTTTCATATCAAAAACGACACTCAATCATTGAACTGAGCTCAGTGTGCAGAAGTGAGGCAAAATTAAAAAAAAAATAATAAAAATCTGAAAATGTTTTAATTTTATATTGTTAAAAGTCTCCTTAAAAGGTTTACTTTTACCGTAACAAAACTCCTATATTATTTTGTGTATTTAGTACAGTGCTAGTTTTTTGCAATACTACAAACATAGAGAAACATCACCAATTGATTTGTCTGCATTATTTTTATTGATATATGTTAGATAGGCTGTGAAGTAATAATTTGTGTTCGTTTTAAGTTTCAACTTCGCTCTTTACTTCCCATGGAAAAACTTTGATTTTAAATTAATGACAATAAAAGTGCTATTTTACAAATGTGGCAAGCTAACAACGAGGAGTCTAATTCTCCCCTCGGTTAATGGCCCCACTTTTTTGAAAGATTTCACTAAAAAAGCACCGAAATGAGACGAGTATTTGGTTTCTGAAATTGTTTTTTCGTATTTGTTTTTGGCTAAATGACGGTGTAATATACACAACATATAGTGACTCATGCTGGACAGGGCATGAACAGTAGTAATTACTGGAGTGAAAAAGTAGTTAACAAATTTCAGGAGGCTTTGGGTCAGCATATTCTTGTAATTTGCATGGTTTGATAATTGTCGCAGTCTTTATGGTACGGAAATTTTTTTTAATTCGAATGTTAGAATGCATTTTTTAAGTAGAATATGGTAACGACAGGTTTCTGGAGACCTTGGGGATTTGTGTAGTTTTACAATTAGAACCTGGGAATGCCAGCTGGGAGGAGAGTTTACAATAAAGGGCTCAGCTATTGAAGTTATTAGTAGAGGGGGAGGTGCTACTCCCACCCCTCACCCCTGCTGCCACCTACAACTTTTTTTGCACCCCAAATAAGGGCATAGAGTCATTAGGGAGAACACGTGGTTAATGGGGTCAATGACCTCTTTTTCCAAGGTCGATTTATTTGATGTTTCTATGTGTAATAGCTCCAGGGTGAAGGTTGCACATGCGCATTGAATTCTAACGGGAACAATGTTATTGATTGCGTAATCGAGGGGGAAGTGAATTTCCGAGAAATTGATTGCGTAATCGAAGGGGAAGTGGATTTCCGAGAAATTGATTGCGTAATCGAGGGGAAAGTGGATTTCAGAGAACTTGATTGCGTAATCGAAGGGGAAGTGAATTTCCGAGAAATTGATTGCATAATCGAAGGGAAAGTGACTTTCCGTGAAATTGATTGCGTAATCGATGGGGAAGTGAATTTCCGAGAACTTGATTGCGTAATCGAAGGGAAAGTGGATTTCCGAGAAATTGATTGCGTATTCAAAGTATGTCAACAACAACAACAACGACCTTGACATTCGCTGAGAGCGTGCACTTACAACAACAAAAACCCGGAATTTGGAACACCTGTGCTGTCGACCTCAATTCACCTATCGTGAATCAATAATTCCCCTTAGAAACAACAAATTAATTTCCCTTTCTTGACAGATCAATCAATCAATGACATCATCTGTCAGACTTTAAAAATTTCCGCCTAGAAACATTTCTCCAGGAATAGATCCAAGTCATTAATGTCTTTGCCTCGGGAACAACTCTTTTGGTCGAACTCCAAAGGATATTAATAACCCAAGGCCATGGAAACAATTAGGCAAGAAACATCTTAGCGATGAATTGTTTTAGCGCGCGAGAAGGTTTCATATTAATTTGAAATGCGTTAGCATAGAGATGCAAATAACAAAGGAACACGCTGAATTTACGTTTAGTGATTATTTGGGCGAAACCGTTTTAGACAGGTTATGGAACTATTTCGGCGAAACAGATAGAGACATTTTAAAAGAAGATTTTGAAGAGATTTTGGAAGAGGTTTTGAGTGTGGTCATTATAATACATAAGTTTCATTTGAACAGTGTTGTGAGGTCCTCTAACCCAACCCCAAAGGGTTCCAATCCTCCTACCCCAACCCCGAAGGAAGCCCCCGGTCCTCAAAGGCCCCCCAAGATCCCAAAGGCCCTCCACCGGTCCCCAAATGTCCCCCAGGCCACCAAAGGCCCTCCCTGTGCCACAAAGGCCCCCCAAGCTCCCAAAGGGCCACCGGCGCCCCCCAAGGCCCCCCCCCGCCCCCCCAAGATCCGCCCCGGGCCCCCCAAAGGCCCATCGAGCTCCCAAAAGACCAACGGGGTCCCAAAGACCCTCCACCGGTCCCCAACTGCCTCTCCGGCCCCCCAAACGCCCGCCACAGACCCGCAAAGGCCCTCCTCCGGTCCCCAAAGGCCCCTCGAGCTCCCAAAGGACCAACGGGGTCCCAAAGGCCCACCACCGGTCCCCAACTGCCCCACCGCACCCCCACAGGCCCTCCATGTGCCCCAAAGGCCCTCCCTGTGCCCCAAAGGTCCTCCTCCGGTCCCCAAAGGCCCCCCAAGCTCCCCAAGCGTCAACGGAGCCCCAAAGGCCCCCCCCGACTCCGCCCTGCCCTCCTCAGGCCCCCCCACGCCCCCACGAGCTCCCCAAGGACCAATCGGGTCCCCAAGGCCCTCCACCGGTCCCCAAATGTCCCCCAGGCACCCAAAGACCCTCCCGGCGCCCCAAAGGCCCACCCAGACCCCCAAAGGCCCTCCCCCGGCCCCCAAGCCCAACCCCCCGTCCCCCAAGGCCCCCCCCAGCTCCCCAAGGACCCCCGACCCTCCAGGGACCCACAGACCCTCAAAGGCTCTCCCCGAGCACCCGTCGTTCGTTGATGTGTGTTGTCTGAAACCTATGATTTGGGATGTGTAGTTTGCTACTTCAGGCTTTTCTGAGCTAAGTTTTCCTAGTATTTCCTAGGTGAATGTTGTCTGAAACCAATAGTTTGGGAATGAGTAGTTTGCTATTTCAGGCTTTTATGATCTAGGTTTCTTAGCCTTTCGTTGATGTTTGTTGAGTGAAACTTATGATTTGGGATATGTAGTTTGTTATTTTTGACTTTTCTGAGTTGGATTTCTTATTCTTTCATAGGTGAGTGGTGTCTTAAACCTATGATTTGGAATGTGTAGTTTGCTATTTTTGACTTTTCTGAGCTGTATTTCTTAGTCTTTCATAGGTATGAGTTGTCAGAAAATTATGATTTGGGATGTATAGTTTGCTATTTCAGACTTTTCTGAGCTAAGGTTTTCTAGTATTTCGTAGGTGAATGTTGTCTGAAACCAATAGTTTGGGATGAATAGTTTGCTATTTTTGACTTTTCTGAGCTAGGTTTCTTAGTCTTTCGTTGGTGTGTGTTGACTGAAACCGATGATTTGGGATATGTAGTTTGCTATTTTTGACTTTTCTGAGCTGGATTTCTTAGTCTTTCATAGGCGTGTGTTCTATGAAACCTATGATTTGGGATGGGTGGATTGCTACTTTTGACTTTTCTGAGCTGGATTTCTTAGCCTTTCATAGGTGTTTGTTGTCTGAAACCTATAGTTTGGAATGACCAGTTTGCTATTTTTGACTTTTCTGAGCTAGGTTTCTTAGCCGTTCATAGGTGAGTGTTGTCTGAAACCTATGATTTGGGATATGTAATTTGCTATTTCCGACTTTTCATAACCGGATTTCTTAGTCTTTCGTAGGTGTGTGGTGTCTGACACCTATGATTTGGGGTGTGTGGGTTTCTATTTTTTTGACTTTTCTGAGCTGGATTTCTTAGCCATTCGTAGGTGTGTGTTGACTGAAACCTATGATTTGGGATGGATAATTTGCTATTTTTGACTTTTCTGAGCTAGATTTCT